>NC_054704.1:46371912-46549412 GCF_016097555.1 Gigantopelta aegis
GCATAATCATGTATATATGCAATGCATTTAACATGCACTCATCCCCCATGGACCGGGCAAGGCTAAGTGTCGAAATGTTCAGACGTATTCTAAGTTCATATCTAATGTAGCGGGGTGGTGGTCCATGCCGTCTAACCAATCGTCACGACGTCGTTCGTCTATGGCCTTTCGCCATAATCAAAATTGGCAGAAAACGCATGATTATATATATATGCAATGCATTTACATGCACTCATACCCCATGGACCGGGCAAGGCTAGGTGTCAAAATGTTCAGACGTATTCTAGGTTCATAACTAATGTAGCGGTGTGGTGGTCCATGCCGTCTAACCAATCGACACGACGTCGTTCGTCTATGGCCTGTCGCCGTAATGAAAATTGGCAGAAAACGCATAATCATGTATATATGCAATGCATTTACATGCACTCATCCATGGACCGGACAAGGCTAGGTGTCAAAATGTTCAGACGTATTCTAAGTTCATAACTAATGTAGCGGGGTGGTGGTCCATGCCGTCTAACCAATCGTCACGACGTCGTTCGTCTATGGCCTGTCGCCGTAATCAAAATTGGCAGAAAACGCATAATCATGTATATATGCAATGCATTTACATGCACTCATCCCCCATGGACAGGGCAAGGCTAGGTGTCAAAATGTTCAGACGTATTCTAAGTTCATAACTAATGTAGCGGTGTGGTGGTCCATGCCGTCTAACCAATCGACACGACGTCGTTCGTCTATGGCCTGTCGCCGTAATGAAAATTGGCAGAAAACGCATAATCATGTATATATGCAATGCATTTACATGCACTCATCCCCCATGGACCGGGCAAGGCTAAGTGTCGAAATGTTCAGACGTATTCTAAGTTCATATCTAATGTAGCGGGGTGGTGGTCCATGCCGTCTAACCAATCGTCACGACGTCGTTCGTCTATGGCCTGTCGCCATAATGAAAATTGCAGGAAAACGCATAATCGTGTATATGCAATATGGTGGTGGTCCATGCTGTCTGACCCAAAGCAACGACGTAGTTTATCCATGGCCTGTCGCCATATCGAAAGATAGCAGAGAAAGATAACGACATATATACAATGTATTTTGATGCACTTATGCCCCATATGAACCGGGTAAAACTATCTGTCAGTATATTCATACATGTTCTGAGAGAGAGAGAGAGAGAGAGAGAGAGAGAGAGGGGGGGGGGGGGGGGGTATTGGTGGTGGGGTGTGACAAATTACATGCTATGTAATTATGTCACTTTGATTGTCCGTAATGGTGACGTTGACGATAATAATTGTAATAATAATAATAATAATAATAAGATTAATTAGTAGTAGTAGTATTAGTAGTAGTAGACGTAATAGTAGTAGTTGTTGTTGATGTTGATGCTGTTGTTGCTGCTGGTCATTTATTGGCAAAAAGGAGTAAAATATTTGTGATTTATTACAATAATTCCGAATTTTTACTTGTTGAGACAATATATTATAGCATGGCCTAACACAGACTTTACCAGTCGATAAATTTAAACATGTAGTACGCGCAAAGCGAATGTGAAACTGACTTTCTAGTTACTTATTCGATATTGAATAAGGAACGAGGAACGAGGAATAAGTAACCAACTTCACAGAGCTTATTAGTTTGACGTTACGCATTTAAACAAATCTTTGAAAACGTTACGCTCAGGTACACGCGTCTTGTTGGCTTGTAAGCAAATGACCTATCCACAGCAACACATTACCTAGAGACCTTGCAAATTTGCATACCATTATTAACCGGGTTAATAAATATATTTATCATATCACTACTAAGGAATAGCATTGGGTACGCCCATTACATAAATCACATATTTTGAGACATAAGTATGCAAATTACATTATTACGCAAATTATATACCAAAATGTGGAACTATTTTAACCTGTCAAAATTGTTGACGAACAAACATGGCGTCTTTTGAAGTTGTCTTTTGGTTCCATTAGACCAAATCAATTCCTATTGCCGATAATGTTAACGTTTACTAATAAAACTGATATAAGCAGCGTTTCAACACACCCAGGAAGTACAGCAATAGAAAGTGTGGCACCTCACATCTAATCTAGCTGCAAGAAAATGGGGGGTCACGTATCATTTAAGAGATTTAATTTATGTTTTTAATAGCAACCGTCATTTTTGCTGAAAATTGCAGTTCCATTTTTGGGGGTACCCCGCATTAGTTTCAACCTCTGGTATATACTGCATAACAACTGTATAACAAATAAAAGTGTATTTATTTATTGTCAATGGATAATAGAATTTGCACAAATAATCAATGTCACATATTACTACCAATCACACCCACAGCTGCTTTTACTCCGTAAATATTTGACGGTGCACGTCGAACTTTGACACGGTACTCTCTTCTTTGGTACTATGCAACCTTTTGCAAGTATGCAAAGTATGAGAAAATCCCCGCGATTGCAGAGACGTTATTCCAAAAATGTAGGCAAACACACAAAATCCCCTTCGATGTCCCGTTGAAGTTTTCAAGTTTTATTCTTCAAAACGACCGCGAAACGTTTGTGCTGACGACCCATTCTACATTGCTACACACACACACACACACACTCGGTATGCCGAACGCAGGAGAACAGTGGTTCCTCGGGCAATGCATTGGTAGAAATAAACTTGCTGGACTGATGAAAAACATGTGTTCGAGTGGTAATGTTTGTACCACTAAACGACTGACGAACCACTCTATACACAAATATCTGGTCAAAAAACGGAACGACAATCACGTTCCTGCTCATTAAAACATGCAGATAACAGGACACAAAAATATTCATTCAGTTAATGCATACAGCCATATAAATCACGACAAACACAAATAACTGTCGTACATTCTGTCCGCGATATCTACATCTTGTGAATCCTCAAGTTTGGTTCCCGCGTGTTCGTCTTCGAAGGAAATCCGACAACACTTTTAAATTCGAAACAATCACAGATCATCAATATTTCCGGCGGTGTGAACACCATGTTTGGAGGCAATGTCAGTGGGGGCAACATCGTAATAAATCTGGCTCAGCCTAAAAGTCCTGTTGTCGCCATAAAACAACGAAGAATCATTTTTGACAGTGATTCCGACGGCGACTAACTTGATGAAGCCCTTAAATAGGTCAGTGACGTAGATACGCCTATGTCTGACAATGACGTAGTATTCAGCAAAATGCCGCGAAAAGTTATTTTGAAATTTTTTGCTATTGTCAATTATTTTATTATAATTTCATTGTTTATATATAAAACTGTTAAATTAGTATTAAATTGTTTAAATAGCTACAATCGTTCTGTCCGCTTTTAACCTAGTTTCAGACAGCATAGATAACCTTCAAGGTGTATTGACAAACCGATTATCAGCTGAGTGATTGACATGTACATGTATTCATACGTCAAAACAAATTGTTACGTCCGAGCGTTGGGGTTTTGTTTATTAATCATATAAGTGAAAAATAAACAAATTTGACAGTGATATGATAAATAGAATTCGTCACGAGTATTTTTTAATATGGTAAATATCAACCTCGGCCTGTTAATCTGTATTTGTCTCGCCAAAGGCTCGACAAATACAGATTAACGAAGCCTCGGTTGATATTTCCCATATTAAAAAATACTCGTGACGAATCATATATATATATATATAATATATATATATATATAAACAGAAAAAAATCAACCTCCACTGAGGAGATTCGAACCACGGACTCTCAGTACGAGAGTCCAGCGCTCTACCAACTGAGCTACTAGGGAAATTCCCACTAGCTACTGCCAGTAGTAGCACTTTATACCAACACTACATATATATATATATATATATATATATATATATATATATATATATATATATATATATATATATATATATATATATATCGTCAAAAGTGTATGTTTATCTCTACATGACAGGCTTGTTTCGTGAGAGAGTTGAATTGCTCACTCATCAGATGTAGATTTAATTACACCGTCAACGGAAAGCTGATGACGTAATGGACTCTGTGACGTCATATATATACAATCGTGTCCGGTGTATCGGCGCGTCCGGTGATTAGGCGCACTTGATATTTTGTGAAGTATGCTTAGGAAGTTGTCATGTTGTCGGTATTTTTAACGAATTAAAGTTCAATTTCTTTTTCAATGGTTAATCAAGTATCAACATATTTATTGTTAAGGGTGCAATTAATTTTTTTTTAGAATTATCAATAATTATATCATAATTTCAAAATAAATCATTCACCTGTTTTCGTCAATATAAACGCGAAGTAGGTCAGCCTTATTGATATTAAGAATGTTAAAACCAGTCTGAAAACACCTTTCCCGCATTTTTTAAATTATAGTAAACAGTATAAATGTAATTATTTTTTTTCGGTTATTTTTATTTAAACTGAAAAGGAAAACACAGACAAATGCACACAAAACGAAAATTTTACACCTTAATTGACAGTCATTCCAGTTCACAATTGTCACATTGTTGTAAAAAATAAAAGCGAAATAAGATCCACGTGTGTGCACAATCTACCCAAGAAAAATAAAATCCATGTAGGCATCTTAGCCATGCATGACAATGAACATGTATGCATCTGCAGTACTGTGCCACTCAAGTAAACGTTTCCGAAACTGATCATGAGATGGGTCATGTGTGATCGTTAATTTTCATAGTAATATTTTTAACAAGCCAAAATAAAAAAGTACTAAAATAATTTTGGGACAATAGTGTAGCGTTTATGGGCTAAAAATGAGGTCATGGGCGGTCTATAAATAGCGGGGTCAACGATCCACATCTACTGCGCCGAATCACCGGACATGCAAATCGTTTTGGATACAAGGGGGTGCCTATATTTATGCACCATTTTAAAATGTTTATTTACTACAGACATAAAACAATTTGTAATGTATTTCAGATTATGCACTGCTTCATTGGTGAGAGACACATTTTATTAAGTATTTCACAGTGTTCACATAGAAAATGGTCCTTAAATGCTTAGGTGCGCCGATACACCGGACAGCACTGTGTATATATATATATATATATATATATATATATATATATATATATATATATATTTCCCTTTTTCTGTTTCTTGTTATTTATAATTTATTCATTAAAAAAAAATACATGAACGCAAATGTTATATAAATGTCTGTCAAGTACAATTTAAAAAACGCGTTGAACAAATATACTTTTTATTTCAACTTTTTGATGCGTTTGTAAAGTGCATAAGTATATTACATTAAAAATCTAAATGAATCACAGTTGTTCCCCTTGCATCGTGACGTTCATGAACTAATCACAGATGAATGTTCATATGTTAATTCGCAAAACAAAAAAAAATCACACCTCTGTTAAGTCACAATTTAACTTACTTGTTATCTCCATTTGTTAAATATACATAACAAGTGTCAACACAGTACTAAGATTTAAAAGACACATTATATCAGTATATAAATTTTTCATAATAAAAAAAACCAAAACGATTTGTATCAATGCGCTAACCGGAACATCAATATTGGTTGTCTCCCCATAGGTTGCTTCCCACTTTGGTTTTGTTTTATTTTATTATCATGTCGAAAGTAGAAAAAGATCGAGTAAAAGCCCAACAAGAGAAATTCCAAGCTATTCTTTCTAATTTACTAAAAGATGATGACAACAAATATTGCGTTGATTGTGATGCCAAGGGTAAGTTAATGGCGATTGGTACCAGTATTTAAATTTGACAATCTGTCGGTGTCATCATTAAAGATGATTTGGCAGTTCAGACTTCCAGTAGTAACGCAGGCAAGATTTTAAAAAATGAAATGAAAATGACTAGTTTTGAATACGTTTGTTAATAAAACTTGAAAGGAGATTAACTTTTTTTTTATAAATTTAAGATCAGTGAGAGAATTTCTGGGCCATCTTTTATACATCATACACAATAAATATGACATATATTCAACAGGGATGAATCCGGGTCGTTTCGCCCTTATTCCTATTCGACCCCGAGTCATTTCGCCCTTATTCCCGTTGGCCCTGAGTCCTCCATTATAAGTCGTTCGCCCCTATTGTATTGGGGGTGGTATTAGTATGCAAAATTAGGTATATAAAAAATATTTTTACCCATAATTTTGTCGTAATAGTTACCTAACAGGCAACAAGGTTGTAGACTTAAACATAGTCTGAAACAAAATGTTGAAAACTACAGTAAATTGCTCCTACCTTTATTTTTCGTTAGATTTTACCCACATTTTGTCCAGACAGAAATCTTGAAAAAAACAATTACAATGACACGGATTCCACACACTAGATAATAACCATGTCACCTGTATCGACTTCGCTGAGATCGCATAGGGCAAAAAGCATGTAATTTTGTGCCGTCTGCCAGTTTGACTTTTTATGGAATATTCTACAAGAGGGGTGAAAGGTTATGACTTAATCTAACAACCGTTGAACGTAATAAGGATTACATCTGTATGTGATTTTCTAAGGGGAACTCTTACTTTGTACCCATGAGTATATTCTCACAAAATCGTTTTAAAAAAGCACAAAATACATCAGGCCCGTAGGAACTGGGATGGTGTGAGGTGAGGGGTTCTTTAAAATATTGCACATAATAACATATACATATAAATGGTGTTTATGGTTGATAAAGGGTTACAAATGAATAACCTATATCTGATTTGCAACGACCCTGTAAAGAGGGCGAAACAACCCGGTATGGGGGCAAAACGACACAGGGCGATCGGGAATAAGGGCGAAACAACCTGATACCAACAGGGATAGGCATCAGGGCTCGAAACGGCCTGTGGCCAGATCGCCAAATGCGACAATGTCCTGTTTGGGCGACTTTAATATTTAAAAATAATGGCATTAGTCACCCAAATATTATTTGTCTGATCTTCTTTAGAGCGACAACATATGAGCCACTATTAATATTTGTATTGCATATATACTCTTCAAAAGAAGAAACGCAAAACCACATTGTCGTAACATTTGGAGAATTGATTTAATTATTGAATGGTGAGTCCGATAATTACCAAATGTTGCAGGATTGTTCACAGTTCACTCTAGTCCATTGTGAGTAAGTGATAGGACACACCACCAAGGTCAAGGTCATCTGGAGTCAATACCGGGTGTGGCCTCCGCGTGTGTTGACAACTGCCTGGCACCGCCTGCCCATTGAAGCAACCAGAGTACGGATGGCGTCCCGGGGGATGGTGGCCCACTCGGCCTGCAAGGCTGCTGCCAGCTCGGGCAGGGTCTGGGGCTGTGGTTGTCGCTGTCGGAGGCGTCGGTCCAACTCGTCCCATAGATGCTCAATTGGGTTCAAATCCGGTGATATCGATGGCCAAGGAAGGACATTAATGTTGTTGTTCTGTAGGAAAGCCGTTGTGAGACGTGCTGTGTGAGGCCTGGCGTTGTCATGTTGGAACACTGCGTTGGCGTTGGCCATAACTGGAACGATGTGTGGCCGGAGGATCTGGTCAGTGTAGCCTTGTGCATTCAGGTTGCCCTGCACGTGGACCAGGTCAGTTCTGCCAGTGTGTGAGATGGCTGCCCACACCATGACACTACCCCCGCCGAATCTGCCCACTTCCTGCACGCAGTTTGCCGCATAACGTTCACCACGACGCCTATACACGCGACATCTTCCATCATGACGTCGGAGCAGAAATCTGGACTCGTCACTGAACCACACCTGTCTCCATCGCAGTTGAGGCCATTGTCGATGAATCTGGCACCACTGCAGTCGGAGTCGACGGTGTTGTGGTGTTAAGATGACACCTCGAACTGGACGTCTGGCACGAATTCCTACCTCACGTAGGCGGTTCCGTACGGTCTGGTCGGATATCCTGCGCAAACCTGGTATTGCTGCGGCTGTGGAGGTGGCAGTAGTCAATCGTTCCCGAAGGTGGCGAACCCGGATGTAGCGGTCCTGCCCGGGGGTAGTGACCCGTGGTCGACCGGATCTAGGGAGGTCGCGTGTTGATCCATGTTGCTGGTAACGGTCCCACAGTCTGGAGATGGTGCTTGGGGACACATGGAATGCCCTGGCAACGGCCGTTCTGGATTCGCCTGCGTCTAGTCGGCCGATGGCATTGTTTCTCTGCGGTTCACTGAGACGTGGCATGTCCTGGATTGTCAACTGTCGGCCAGATACAGAGGCCAGGCAAGCGAACACCCTGCACTTTTATACTGTCGGTGTTCATGTTGCATGTGCAGACAACGCACGTGCAGTGGTGACATGGTTTGCACGTGGCTGCGTTTTTGCGAATATTCACATTTTGGAACTTTATTGTACAGTAGCTGCGTTTTATCGAATGTAACCGTGGGAATGTGTTTGGGACATGCAATGACCTTATATTCACAAAGCATGAACCGGTAGGAAACATAAAATCGGAGTTATAACCCATTTGTACCCTTTTGCGTTTCTTTTTTTGAAGAGTATATTTATTCCACATTAAAATCTTGCTTGTAGTTCGTGGTAACTTACCATAATTTGTCAATATTCATTATTATTTTTGGGGCCACCATATGTTTTGGCGAGTTTCGAGCCCTGGGCATATATGATGATTAATCGATAACTTTTATATCACATTATTGAATACAAATCAAATCATACCCATTTTTGTTCAAATGGTACCCATACCAAAATTTTAATCAGCGAGATTTTACAAGGGTTTCACGCTGCGTTTTGCCTTTGAAAAATTAGATATTTTGGATATTCTGTGTAATTTTCCTCCACAAGGGTGCTTTTGTTAGTGTTTTTGGAGGAAATCCAGTACAGAATATGGAATTATGGGACTAAACATTTGTTTTATTCTGTAGATATTCGGTTCATTCTGTCAAAATACACCCTATGAGCTTTATAACAAGTATTAAATTAATAAAATACAGGGTCACTTGTTGATCTACTCCGTGGTTAGAGTGCTTGACTACAGTACTGGTGGTCTGGAGTTCAAATCCAGATCTAAGCACTAAGTTGTTTGTAGTACTTAATGCAATATTTAGTTGATGATGCTAATTCAGTCCCAAAATGTGGCGAATATATGGAACTCTTTCCGTATATATTTTAAAAAGCAAAAAATAACAGTAGCTAGAAGTGGTACTACTATAAAATGGAAGCCAAATCTCCTGTCATCATGATATAATGTACGTGAATAACCAGCAATAATTCCAAAAGGTGCATTATGTTAAATATAATTTTTTAATTAATTAACGGAATGACATACAGGGTTTATGAAACAAGTTTGGGAAGTGTTTTATTTTTGGAAAGATTGGTATAAAAATTCTCTAACTCATTCAAGCGGTTTTATGTGACACTGACAGAAAGTATGTTATTTACCATTCATAAACTAATTTGTATTTCGTACATTTTGACCAAAAAAATTGGTACATTTTGGTGTGGTATGTTTTATAGCTTCCATTTTTAGAACGCTTAAATTTTTTTATTGGAAATTCTTTTTTGAAGTTTACTATTTGCATATGCCTGACATTGAAAAAAATATTGATTTTTTTTTTTTTTAATCTACCATTTACAAAATATCGATATAATGTGAAATTTAATTATGGTAAGATATATTACATTTATTGTAATGAAGCAAAAATTATAACATATGGAAATTGTTTGTGGTTAAAAAGTTAGGAATTTTAACATTTCCACTGAGAAATTCTCATTATAATATAAGGACAAAAATAGTTTTTGCTAATTCACAAGATTCAAGTTATCAAGCTGACTACCACATACATGTGTCGCTCTAAAATAATTATGTGCTAAAATAAACCATGATGATTGTTGAGTAAAAAGGTGTTTTTTGTTATTTTTAAATTCCAGGTCCAAGATGGGCATCATGGAACCTTGGTGTATTTCTATGTATTCGGTGTGCAGGAATTCATCGGAAAATGGGCGTACATGTATCCAAAGTGAAATCAGTAAACCTTGATTCATGGAATGCAGAACAAGTTGCTGTAAGTTGGTGTAGTTGTTTAAGAATTAACAGAATAATTTTTGACATTCATGCAAGTATGAATCACACACTTTACGAATGGTGTAGCAGGTTAGCACAAAGTTGTTCATACACAAATGACATGTGTAAAGTGATTATGTGGTACATACACAAATGGCATATGTGTAAGTGATTCTGTGGTTCATACTTCATGAATGTCAAAAATTATCATGTTAAATTTTTGTATTTCCAAATTTATAACTATTTCATTTATAGAAAATAGTATGAAATAACAAACTCTTTCTTCTGGAAATTAATAAATGGAATAACCCCTTTTTATGGTTCAGCATTTTCTTTCAGTAATTGAAAGACGGCGTTCTCACATTCTTTCAGACATTCATACCAACAATTGTAAGCAATTAATAATAATTACTGATTCAACATTTACAAATAATGTAAACATATATTTTATGAGCTTGAAATAAAAAGAAAATAGCTGGCACGACATGTTTTGTTTTCTTAGCATTGCCGAAAGTAGTTCATAAGTAAGATTCATGCAGTTATGAACATTAGTTTTATTTAAGTGATGTGATATCATTTGAACCAATCCATGCATTTATAACAAAAGAGTATTTATAGATTGGAATACCAATTTGAGTGGTGAAAAAATTGAGTGAGAAAATAATTTTGAAAAGTGCTTGAATTGCATATTTCCGCCGATAAATATTAAAATTTACCTTCCTTAATTTTATTTTCTCCTAGCATTTGTAGCAATAATTGTTTTGTCTACAAAAATTTATCAAATTTGTTTGGACTGACTATAATAATACCTTATATTACAGATGATGCAAGAAGTAGGAAACAGCCGGGCCCGAGCTGCCTATGAGGCTGAACTGCCAAACAACTTCAGACGACCCCAGACCGACTCGTATCCTTGGTGAATATATAGCAGTTAGAAGAATGCAATGTCTGTATCGAATGATGTCCTGCAAAATTTTCTTCATTAAAAACAATAATAATAATAATAACTACCCGCTACTAAAATGGCTAGATGATTTATAGCATATAGGACATTTTCTTGTGAAGCATTTGCTTTATTTGATTCTTTTGCAAAGCCACTCAAACCTTTTTTGTTAGCCAGCTACCTGGCACAGTAATGAAACATGAGTATTTAAGACAAATGACTTCTTAATACAAAGTTGCATTTTTTTATTTTTTTTGTGTCTTGAAATCTCTTTACTAATACTGGTAATTGATGTATGTGTACTCTACAGTTAATTTTCACAACTTATACTTGTATTGATTTTATTTCATCTTGACAATAGTTATTTCTATTCATTTTTATGCAATAATAGGCTAGAAATATTTGGCCATTTATCCTTGCATCATTAAACCTTCAAAACCAAAGTTCATTTAGTAATAATCTCTCATAACATTTTTATTTTTTAATATACATGTATGTTTCTGCTTGTTTCCACTTATGGTTAAACAGGGCTTCTTGAATTTTTATAAAATTCACTAGCCATGGGATCAGTAATTTAAGACATTTATTAGCCACGATTAAAAATCCACTAGTCGTACTTTACTTTAAGTAAATAAAATTTTACTAATTAATAGTAATAATCGGATATGTCACCTAAAGAGGGAGATGGAGCTTAAACACACTAAGTTTGGGGGTGGGGGTGGGAGTTTGTTACAGGATATTCATATTTTAAAAATAAGACTAAAATGCAGCATTTGACAACTTTTATTTTCACTAGCCGTTTGGCATGGTAATATTAGTTGTTTACTAGCCCAACATTGAATATCACTAGCCATGTGAGTGGGGCTACCATAATCTAGAAGCCCTGGGTTAAATATGTTGACATGGACACACATCTGACCTACCTTGTAAACACATGAATCATCAAAATTAATTTCTACGTTGTGAGTCGGTACTGATATTAATCCAGTGTTTAGTCTGATGGTTTTAGCACTATGTTCCATGCCACTGAAGCCAGTTTTCCATAACACTTAACGACTCTTATTTCAGTGAGAAACCATCACATTTATCCACCATGGCAAAATATTCCACATTTACCGATTTATATCCCTTTTGAGAATTTCTGGGTTGTTTTTTCTTGTTTTGTTTTGTGTGGAGTTTTTTGGTGTGTTTTTTTTTAATTTAATTTTTTGTAAGTGCTGTCACTTGGTCGTCTACATTTTTCTCTAAATTTTACATCCTATTGTAGTTGCCAATTTTCTGTAACTTAATGTGTTTAGTTCTTTTTCACTGATTGAGTTCACAGGACATTAAACAAATATTTGTTTATTTAAAAAAAAATTGTGTATGATTTTGTTGTCACTTCACGTGACTGTTAGCAGCATTAGATAAGTGACCCCATTCTAATGAAATAAAAGGTTGAGAGTTCTTTGGGATGACAAAATTTGCAAGCTGATTGCAGATGTTGCTGTTTGTTACAGGTGATTGCCTGAGAAGGATTTTGGTAGTGTAGTGGATACATGAGTAAATATAAATACCAGGTTCTTTTCCTTACTTCTACTTTAGCGCTCTTGAAAATTTCATTCGGACCAAATATGAACATAAGAAGTATTTAGCTAGGGAATGGATACAACCTAAACCAGTTGTGCCAAAAGAGGTAAGTTGTTATCATTTTTTAATCTGCCTTTGTTATAAACATGCAGTATAAATTATATATTAACAATCATTTATTCTGTTTGTGCACAGGTCTATAATACATTGATTGTTTTGCATTATACCTCAAGCCCAACAGATTTTTCTCATATCTGAAATTTAGTTGTATATAAGTCGATCCCCACCTCCCTACCCCTGGTCAGAACAAATTAATATTATATATATATATATATATATATATATAAATTTTACTTGTAGAATACAGCAAATTTTATTTTTGGACATCTTGTTTTCAGTTTTCTTGGAAAACTTCTTGAAAGTTGAACACTTTGTACCCTCGGTCTTAGTCGGTTAATGACCGGCCTCGGTGGCATCATTGTTAGGCCATCTGTCTACAGGTTGGTAGGTACTGGGTTCAGATCCCAGTCGAGGCATGGGATTTTTAATCCAGATACCGACTCCAAACCCTGGGTGAGTGCTCCGCAAAGCTCAAGTGGGTAGGTGTAAACCACTTGCAAACCAGTGATCCATAACTGGTTCAACAAAGGCCATGGTTTGTGCTGTCCTGCCTGTGGGAAGTGCAAATAAAAGATTCCTTGCTGCCTGTCATAAAAGAGTAGCCTATGTGGCGACAGTGGGTTTCCTCTAAAAAAAACCTGTCAGAATGACCATATGTTTGACGTCCAATAGCCGATGATAGATAAAAAAAACAATGTGCTTTAGTGGCGTCGTTAAATAAAACAGACTACTTTTTTTTAGTCGGTCAACGCGCCTCCCCTCCCTCCCACACACACACACACACACAATTTTCACTGTGCCTGAAGAATGTCAGTGTTTGAAAAGACACTCCACAGCCCTCTTGTGTGCCTTTGCATCTGTGGCACTTGTGATGTTGGGCTTTACCTGCCAGTCTAGATTCCCCCCATCCTGTATAACTTCATGCAAATGTGCCTGCCTATAAAAAGAACGTCTATGACTGTAACTTCTGGAAGAGTATTTTGACAACAGTGGGTGACTCATGCTATTTTATAAAATCATACAAAATACAATCGTATAATGAACCGTTTTATTCTTCAAATGAAAAGTTTGCTTGAATGATTTTAAAACTCTTAGGATCACATTAAAAAAAAAAAAAATTAATAAATGATTACTTGTGTTATACATGTACCATTTGCATGAACGTGTACTAGTGTATTGTTACATTTTGTGATATTGTGTAGCACATTGTGTAGTGTTTGATAAACACAAATTTAAGTAGATATGTTAGATGACTGTAGTAGACTGTTTGCAAATTATATGTACTTCTTAATAGCACTATTTATTTGTTTATTGTAATTATTAATAATATATATTATTTCTGGACATAATAATCAAGTAATTAACCATTAAGTATACAGGATTCTCCAACTTTTCTGAAACTAGGTGAACAAAATGTTTAAGTGCCACAGGCATCTGGACCACAGTGGGATAGGGGGTTGTTTGGTCTTCTCTTGAACATTTTTGAAATGGTACTTCTGGTGTCTGGAAAACAATCTGGGTGTAAATTATGTTAGAAATGTTTATATTTGAATGGAAATACCAGATTTTGCAAGCATGACTTTGTCATATTCGTCACAACAGACATACAGGGCTAGCTCTGGGTCAGTAGAAAATTTCGCCAAATTATCTATTAAACTTACAGAAACACAGTTATTTTGTAACAAATTATCTATTAAACTTACAGAAACACAGTTATTTTGTAACAAATTATCTATTAAACTTACAGAAACACAGTTATTTTGTAACAAATTATCTATTAAACTTACAGAAACACAGTTATTTTGTAACAAATTATCTATTAAACTTACAGAAACACTGTTTTGTAACAAATTATCTATTAAACTTACAGAAACACAGTTATTTTGTAACAAATTATCTATTAAACTTACAGAAACACAGTTATTTTGTAACAAATTATCTATTAAACTTACAGAAACACTGTTTTGTAACAAATTATCTATTAAACTTACAGAAACACAGTTATTTTGTAACAAATTATCTATTAAACTTACAGAAATACAGGTATTTTGTAACAAAATATCTATTAATACTTTAAATTATTTCGCCAAATTAAAATAAAATTCACCAATTGTTTCTAAAATTCGCAATTTGGCGAGTACCAGAGATAGCCCTTCGGATATGCATATTAAAATTACGAGGATTGCATATAGTGATACCAGCATGGCAGAGCACCAAGCTGGTGAGGGAGTTGGAGAACACTGGATATACTAGATGGTACACAGGGGTGACAAACACTCAAGTGGTCTACTAAAGACTGGTCATGGTATACAAATGGTTTTTAAAGTCACTGACTCTAGGTTCAAGCCTCAAACTTCATTTTGTGGAATAGAAGCAGTCTGCTTTTTTTTACATTTGTACACCAGAACAGTGGAAATAAATGATACAAATGAAGAAGTATTTTTCGACCACCAGTAATTTGATATCAACTTTACTCTCATTTTATGTAAACTTGAACTAATCATTTTAAAATTTAATATTGGTCTTCCTAATGTTGACATAGTTGGCACTAATTTCTTAATTTGAATAGTTGTATTCTCTTTTAAAATGTAGTCAGAAAGCAAAAGCTGCTTGTGAAATTGAATATTAGAAAGCATATTAAGTATTTTGAGTTGCAGAACTTTGCCCTTTGAATTTCAAGCCTTGTAATGTTTCAAAGTACATACCTTTCTGTTTTGTATAAAATGCATTTTCAGCAAGTAGTAACACTGGTGGATAACCCAAATTATATTGAATCTGCCAAAATTAATCATTTAAGCAATATGTAATTCAACAAGAAGTTTTAATTTAACAGTAAAACAGTGGGAAATGTGTTTGATTGTATAATAACTAGGGTCAGTGCCTTTAATAAGCTTTTATTCTCATCTTGCTGTTTGGTATAATATATGCAAACTGTTTATAGATCCTAAGATATCTTGAGGTATGGTGGTAGCTTAATAACACATGCTTGTTTTACTAATCTTCAGATACCGAATGAGGTAAGGTCTCGTCTTAATAAATGATGATCTTGGGCATATGGTGGAGGATTTATTATTTCGTTTTTCTAAAACAACATTAGTCTTTTTCCTGCAATCTTTATATGGATATTTATATTTTTAAAAATTCAAAAAAAAATTCACATTACCTGTCTTCAAAACAAATCCTTGAGGACAGGTAATGTATCCATAAAAGAGAAAACACTCACAAGTTTTCTCCATTTCTTTTCACATTACCTGTCCTCAAGGATTTGTTTTGAGGACCAGTAATGTATCCATAAAAGAGAAAACACTCACAAGTTTTCTCCATTTCTTTTCACATTACCTGTCCTCAAGGATTTGTTTTGAGGACCGGTAATGTATCCATAAACGAGAAAACACTCCAAGATTTCTCCACTTATTTAGTCTGAATCATAGTATGACTACATTGACTGGGGTAAAAAAAATCTTCCTTTGCTAAAGATGACATTTATCAAATTGTCCATATGAATTGGGGTTACATGTCATATTTGAGGGTACTTTATAATCAATTCAAAAATTAATTCTAAAATGTTAAAGAGCCTTTCTTTTGTTGCTTGTTGGTTTCCTAGGACAATTTGTATTTGGCCAACTTTAAACTCATTCTTAAGAGTTCATATTGATATTATGACAATTGTGGATGTCAAGAGATCATCTTTGACACTTGATTTTCTGACTTGGGTTAGGTGATTTTTACATATAAAGCCGTAGTGTTTTGGGCTCAAGGATCAAGACTGCATGCTAGTTTAGAAGTTATGTATGTTCTGAGATGTCATTCTGAGTCCAAAACTAAAGGCGTTTATATCAGTATTTTCTGATGTATTTGAAATTGCATGATAAACAAAAGAACAGGTTACCAGCTAAAGATTTAGTTTTTCTTACACTCAGAATAAGTGCTTGTTATGCTTTGTAACATTTAACTTGATTAAAGGTTAGCTTCATAGTGCGCTAAAACCAGACAAAAAATGTTTTACCAAGTTGTAATCAAATATCAGGAGATGGCATTATGTTTGTTTTCCTTTGCAGGGCTTCTAGAATTTTATAAAAATCCACTAGCCATGGGATCAGTGATTTAGAAAATTTACTAGCCATGATTATAAATTCACTACCCCTACTTTAATAAATACAATCAGATGCAGGTATGTCACCCAAAGAGGGATATAGAGCTTAAAACCCATTGGATTTGGGTAGGTGGGTAGGGCAGGAAAGTCATATTTACAAAACGGACATAAATGCAGGATTTGACAACTTAGTTTTTACAAGCCCAACATTGAATATCACTAGCCATGGGAGTGGGGCTACCATAATCTAGAAGCCCTGTCATTTGTTAACAAAAGTCTTGTTTCAATTTTATTATTTAAAATAAAAGAGAAACTGAAAATCCTGCATTAAACTACTTTTTGGTTAAACGGACAAAATGCCACTGAATTACCTCCCTTGAATTGTGATGCAGTTCATATGATTTTCCCAGACTGCAGCTGTATGAATAATGATGTCATCCTTATTTTCAAATAAAGTTTGGAATGTTTAACATAGGTATTTTATAATACGCTTTGCATCACTCATATAAAAGCAAAAATAGGAGTAACAGTTTTTACTAATTATCAGGAATACATAGCATACAATAAAATACATTTATAACTGTATCGCTCATAGTTAATAATATTATTCTAAAATTCACCGTTTAGATACAATTACTGTTAATGTAGGGTCTTTTTTAGAGGGGATATCTGATATGCAAACATGAAGTTGATACAGTGTGACATGGAATAAAATTAACCATTTTAGTGTTTAATCATATTAATTTCATTATAATCTTAAACTGATGTTAAAAGCGTACTAATAAGAAAATAATGTTGCTGAAAGTGTGAACATATAACTTTTGAAATGCTAGGTAATTTAATAATAATTTGGTACATTCATGGTTAATAAGGATTTTAGTGTTCTAAGGACCATTTCATATAAGAAGTCCCCTTTTGCCATGGCCAGCACACAACCTTTAAGAGCAAATTGTTAAAAATTAAACTAATATGTAGCGCACTGGGCCTAAAAATAATTATTAAATTACACAAGCTTGAACATTATTTGTAATAAAAACGTGTTCTGGACAGGACCAAGAAGAAACCCATATATACAATGACCCCTAAACAGTTTTTACTTAATCCCTTAGGCTAGAGGAAAAATGCTCACTATGCCAGGGTTCTAGAAATAGTTTGTTGATAATTTAAGTTTCTTTTGATTATACAGAGGTTTCGTTCATGTTTAATAATGTTTTGCTCAACTCATTTGGACATGCAACATTTTCCCAAGTGACATTAAAATGAGGGAAATTTAATGTTTTTCAAATTATTCATAGAAGTCATTGCCTTGTTGACAACAAATTGCAGTAACTACCTGTATGAATCAGGATATCAGCATTTCTCTGGTGTTAAGAATAAATTAGAGATCCTGACAAGCTGTGGATAATAGTTTCCTTTCAGTGCATGGACTCATACATATGGACATGTAACTACTATTTAAATCTTAACAATAAAAAATAAGAATTAGTTGTGTTTCATAGAAATCTGTTTTATTGCATCATGTCTTTTCAACATTTAATGTACATTTTGTGTAGCCTGAATGATCTTTGCATGTCTTATTTCACATCCTAATCTCCATCATACCAAGTACTGGTACGATAATAAGACAATTTGCAGATAAATTTTGTACTGCATGGTATAAGTAATTACATATAAAAAAAATTAAGACTACCCCCCCCCCCCCCCCAAAAGAAAAGAAGAAAAAAAATCCAAATCCCCAAAACAATCCCCACACAACAGCAACAATTACAAACAAACACAGGTCTGTATTTAAATAATTGTAGAAATAAGTGACTCTGATTCAGATGTTTTTGTTGATTCTATTAAACATTTAATTTTGAAATCATTTACATGTACAAATATCTGCATTTTTGACTAGCATATGTGTTGCTTGTGCTTCTGAATAAATAAAGCATTTGTTTTTGTTTTTTAAATAAAAATATAGTCTTTATATTTAATTTTTAACATCTTCACCTCATTTTTTTTTTATATCAAGCAGTTTTAATATGGTCTCACTAATTGTTTGAAAACTAATATTGTTTAACAGAAGTAAATAATCATAGTTTAAGTCACCTGCATGCAATCTATTTTGATAGAATGGTGCACAGCATTTACTGGGTACCACATAATCTTTGTCACTGTTCTCCCTGTGTTCTAAAGATGTCATTAAAGATGCAGTATGCTGCTATAAAATGTATTTAATGTTTTTGACGATTCTTGCTCTAATGAAATATATAGATAGCTATACCAGTATATATTGATCAATATGCATTGTTTAGTCATTTAATATTGAAAGTTCAGCTCATCTTTATGTTACAAAATTGAAATATACGTGTACGTGAGTAGTGATAATGTAACATATTTGTACATTTTCTAAGTTTATGTTTTAGTATTTAAAAACAGAAAGTTGAAGAAGTGGTTATTTAACAGCACATGTATATATATCTGTCAAATATATAGGCTATCATATGTTGCTACAATATATGTTCTAGTTTATGATAAATGAAGGCTGCTGTTACCATAGATATATGAACAATGTTTTTAGTTAGCCTCAAAGGTCTTTTTATTTACACTTTACAAAATATAGAACAGCATCATAACACCAGCTGGAATAACAAACCTTTTTTATGAGCAGCATTGACTTTTATGATTTTTTTATTTTTAGTGGCTAGAAGATGACAGAGACAAGAAAAGAAAGTCCAAGCCTGCAAGCACCATGCAGCTTAATTCTGTAAGTCTAAATAGTTCTCATAGAGACGCATTGGACATATCATGAAATATTGCTTGTTTCCGGTTACCCAACCGACCCTAATTTGAACCTGCCGACCCTAAAACTTTTTTTTAATATAACAACGAGTTCCACGAAAACATTCCAAAACTATCACAAGCACTAATTTGGTGTCATTTAGGGGAAAACCCTACTGTGTTTTCCGATTTGCGGACGTATATCGGTGGTTTTACTGTCGCAAATTTAGTTTTATTGGTGATTTCTTCTAACAATTGATTGATGGAGTTACTTCCCTTTAAATTGAAGTTCGGTTACTTTCGGGTGAAGAGTCGGAAAATTGTTTTCACGAATATATGCGATCTTTTCCGATTTACTCTACATCTAGCGTAGCGAGGTGTTCCGAATAATAATAATAATAATAACTATATTTAATGATTTACTCCAGCGACAAACTGGCCTTGTAGAAATTTAGTGACCTTCTGATAAACTAGGTGAGGGAATGTTTACCGATACTGGTGGAGTTTACTGCCAAATCAAATGATTAAATATGTCAGTAAGATCTCGATGCGTTTCGTTATTTTTTGTAAGTGGTCACTGGGAACTTTGCGGGTTTTCCACTAAAAACAGTGTCAGAATGACCATGTGTTTGACGTCTAATAGCCGATGATATTAAAGATAAAAATCAATGTGCTGTAGTGGCGTCGTTAAATAAAACAAACTTTACTTTTCAACATTCGTTTGAGCATCCTGAGCATTTGTACTGCATTTCTATTCATTGGACCGATTGATTGCTTCAAACCAAGTGTGTACTTTAATACTGGATGCATACAGAATAAAACTAACATTGCAAATTATAAAATTGTTAAATCTACCATTTCTTAGATACACTTCTTGTCAGTTTTCATTAAAAGAAATTGTTATAACTTATTTACTGGTTTCTATCCAATAAGGTTCAACCAAGTCTGTCCTGGACCAGTACAGAAGTTAAGTGTTAGTATGAGAGTAAGCCTTCTGCCTATTATTAAACAGCATGGGGTCTTTTGTATGTACTCTCCCACAGATAGGTTAGCACCATGTTGCCCTCAAAATCAAAATGCCTTGCCTTTTATAAATTTATAAGTTGCCCATGTAAAAAGAAGCCTTTAAACACCTATGTGGATAGTACTACATATTTTCTTTTTTTAATTAAGTTATGAAATAGATATAGAAAATAAAATGGTCATAAGGTTTTTGTCCTTTTGAAAATTGTATAATGGAAAACAAAGCCCTTATATTTAAAACTGCATGTAAAATATGCCCCCACTTCATTTCTATGGAAAACACTGTGATGAATGGTATTGTTGGTTTGCATAATGTATTTCTATACATGCAGAGGTTATTTTGGATACCAGTAGTCAACACCTTTATTTAATATTCATAAATAAAATTATTTTCCAAAATAAAATGTTTTTCCTACCTACCTACCCTATATTTTTCCAGCATGTAATAGGAAACAAAGTAAAAAAAAATGTCGGCCTTGTTGTATACAAATTTGATTGATTCATGACTGGCAGTTTACATTCATAATGTAAGACAAATTGAATGTAGGGTAATTAAACAAAAGATTTTATATGTTGTGTTTACTATCAGTATCACAGTGTCATGTAGTATGAATGAGACAAACAAAACGTTTCAGAAGATATATGACAATTTAGGAATATGAGATATTGTTTACATGACTGTTCCCCATTCTAAGTTAATAATGTAGGGTGACTGGTGTTGGTGTTATGAAAAATTAAGTACAACATTAAGATATTACACTGGTAGAAATAAGCACACTGTTAACTAGTCCATAGGACAAGTACATCTAGAAATCCACCTGTCTGCCAATATTTTCACTTGGCCAAGTAAATGGTTTGCAATGAAATTGTTTACTTGTCCGTAGGACAACTATTGAGGTAAAAATGTGTTTGTCCAAGCACATTTTTACTCAGGACAAATGGTCAAATGCTTATTTTACGAACACTGTATTATTTATTAAACTTTATGTTTTAGGCGTCTGCTGGTGTAAAACCAAAGACCATGCCAGCAGAGAAAAAGCCCACAGAGGACATTCCTGCAAAGCCTAAACCTCAACCAGCCCCACCAAAACCCTCCGCAGCTGCAGACTTGATAGGTTTAGGTAAGTTAAAAAAACCCATTCTTTTCTTTAATGACACCACTAAAGAATATTGAGATCTAAATTAAAGATGTTAAAATGTTTATTAAGTGTATTTACTTGTATTATTAATGTAAAATATGTAAACTTTAACTACTATTTTCAAATGTATCAGCATAATTAATATCAAATATGTAAACTTTAATTACTATTTTCAATTCTGACATTTTGTACAGTCTTTAAATTTTAATGGCGAGAACCGTTGTTCTGTTCGTGTGTTGGTTACGCAACTTTAAAATCACGAGAACCGCCAATCAGTTAGGTGGTGAACAATTACATTCTAAATTAAAAGTACCATATATCAGTAATGAAAGGGAACTATATTCACGTAACCGAACAATCTGTTACCTAAGTAAAACTCACGTGAACTGACTTCCGGTTACCTAAGATTTTTAAATATTGTCTCCTGCATTTGTTTAAACATTGAAATACGCTATACATTTTAACAGTATTATGGTTTATATTTATTGTATAAGAACAAAATGTGTTTCCATGTGCCCTCAATAAACCTTTTATTGTAGTCCCTTTTGAATACAATATTACAAATACAGTTTTCAGAATGAAATACAAAAGAAACCCCACAACTTATTATTATTATAAATTATTTGTTTTTGTAAAAACATTTCTCTTTAATCTATTTATTAATGTTCTACATTATAATATGTTATGGATTGATTAATAGGCAATGTCTATATTATTTTTACAAAAAGGTTTAAGGCCAAAAAAATAAAATCGTTTGTTTCCGGTCACCCGACCGACCCTAAATTTTGCCGCCGACCCTGAACTTCTTTTTTTCTGGTGGGGTGGGGGGAAGCGCACAGAGAAGTTGTGGTCGCGGATTGACAAAGCAGACGACAGAAGTACTGAAGTAGGATAACTCTTACATGTCAGTGTGTGTGTTAAATGGAGGTCGAGGGGTGTGTGTGTTAAATGGAGGTCGAGGAGTGGGGGGGGGCAGCAGCGATGGTTTTTATACACCCCCACCCCACCTTTTGGCACATTCTTATGCTGTGCCCTGGACCCAATCACTGGCGTTGTTAGACTGGACCCAGACTAGACATGCCTGGACGTTGAATGGATATGAGCATAACTAATTTGTTTGAAATTGGAATCATTAACACGTGCTCTTATTAGGTACCACTGTAATTGGTGACACACGAGATCGCATGACAGTATGGTAACGTGTGTGGCGATTAAACGGCTTTTATTACAAACTGCTAAATACTGTAGGCCTATAGAGGAAAATATATCGTATTATCGTAACTCCAGTCATGTCATACATTTTTCGCATGCAAAGGTGAAGGTCGTTTGAAGAAGACGTGGTACAATTTTCGTTGTTGGCTACTGCTTAGGCCTAGTACCCAGAATTTGTCAATATACACGGTTGTAGCCTGTAGGAAGATACCAAAAAGTGGGGTGGGTGTGCACACACACACGTATAAAATTAATATATAAACCATCGATGCTGCTACAAAGTACCCCCTTCCCCGCTTCCTACGCCAGTGATGTAGATAGGCCTATCAACTGCTGAGCATGGGTAATAATTAAATAAACAGAATATTCAAGAATAACCACAAAATTAAACAGTTCACATTTATTTCAGGGAACGCCTTAGCCCGAGTACTCTGACTGTAAGAGAGCTAAACGGACATTTGAACATAAACACGCTCATTATTTATGTCCAAATGTCCATCTAACTCTCTTACAGTCAGAGTACTCGGGCTAGGAACGCCTTTTTATTACTATGAAATTTACTACAAGTTATTCATTTCTAAGCCGATTGATTTGTAAATTGCACACAAAATTAGTATTGTTTTGTTATTTCCAATACAAGTTGGACAAATCTGTGAGGTTTTTGTGCAGTCATCTACTGACTGGATAGATCTGTGAACTTTTTGTGGAAACATCTATTGACCAACTTGGACAAATTTGTGCAGTCATCCTCTGACAAAACTGGACAAAGCTGTGAAGTTTCTGTGCAGTCATCTACTGACTTTTATTTGTGAAAGGAATAGTTTGAACTTTTTTAGTTTTCATGTCTTTTGAAAATGGCATGTGAAACTTAAAACTGACATTGACAGTGAGATTGTTTTTATTTCTCTCTGGCTGCAAAGAGTAAACTAAGATTTTTCAGACAGCTTGCCTTCATGTCTTTCATCTTGAGACTGAGTTTTTCTCTGGCAAAGACATTTAACTAAAAATAAATTAAAAAAAAAAAAAAAAAAATTCCTACCTAGCTACCCTACTTTTTTTGGCCATGTTACCTAAAACAAACTTCTTCTGTTTTTTTGGGCCTAATATATCATCAACATCCTGTTACCTAATTTTAGTTTCATCTGTCGTTACACATCATCGTCTAGTTTAATAACTTTCATCTACGGTTGTTGTGATTTGTTTTGCTTTTTTCTGTACTAAATCATTTCTTAACAACTATTAACTAAATTTGAATATTTTCACCACAGTGTATAGTTAACACTTTAACTACATGCTAATGTTTTTAAAAGCATGATTTAGCTGTTTTATGTATGTCACCTGGTCTGGGTTGTTTGTGTTCTAGACCCCTATTTGCAAACCACAAAGAGTGTCAAAGGTGACTGTAAAAACTGGTTGTTAATTGAACACCAGAAATACCCCCAAGGCAGTCAACACACATTGTTAATTGCAAGTTAGATACACTTCCAAGGCATTCTTCTCTAGCTATGAATAGCAAACTTGAAACCCCTTAAGGCTTTAAACAGGAAATACCCACCATATAACAATGCATGTTTGTTCTTTTTACAATACAGACTAACACAGCTTTTGTCTAGATGTAAAATTAGATTTTTTTTAGGTCAATAAAGTTACATAATGATGAATAAAACAAAAGCAAAGTTTACTGATGTGGTAATCTTCTTGTAAAAAATTTTTTATTTGATTTTACAATTTATATTTTGCACTAATGGTTAATTTTGTGTTCCATTTTATTACAAATGTGGATTTAAAATATAAAAAATACATACAAGTTAACTTATGCTTTTTAAAAGCATGTATTTTGAATAGGTACATGTAAATGTACGTGGCTCAAGTTGTAACTAAATAACATTGTTATTTATATTTGTTTTGAAAAATGTTTCTGTGTGTTTATATGACAAAACTGTTATGATGCAATAACAAAAAAGTGTATTAAATTTTGCAAGGTAAACAAGCTGTCATTTTTGCATATTTAGTTGCATAATTAACTAATAATAGATACTTCTTTGTGACCTGTTGTTATGTAAATGAAATGCAGGTCTGTTACATTATAGCTTTCTATGACTAAAATTAAAGTGTTCCATGTTAAAACATTTTATTGATTATTTTCCTTGCAGTCTGTTCGTGTTCTGGGTTTTAAAACATTATACATAACCAGTTAACATTGTTGCATGTTTTTTGTCAATTAGATTTTGGATTTGTTGCATTTAGTAAGTAGAATAAATATTTCACATTTTGTTCCATCTAATATTAATTTTTGTGTTGAATGGGTTTTAAAAAAAATTCTTTTCAAGCTGTTTGATTTATGAAAATGTTCACCTTAAACTAGCATCCATGGTATTTTAGTATTCACCCTTAGTATTCAATTAAAATATATAGTGATTGTGATCAAAACAAAAAATATGAAAATGTTTCAATTTGGACTGAATATATAGTGAATGGAATCCAGGTCAAATACTATCTACCGGTAGTCAAAACTGCATTGATTATAAAACAGAAAAAAAACTAAAGAAAAGGTTCCAGCCATAAACCCACTCTTGGCAATATCTCAAGTCAAAACCTTGTGGGACAAATTGTTATTCAACTTTGATGTCCAGTTTAAATCTAAAGTATGTTTTAAAAGCCATCATGATTTTTTATAGGTGCATTACAGTATTTTTAAAAACATAATAATGATCTCTTTTAAGGTGAATTTTGATACATTTTTATTATATAATTTACTGTTTATATAATCTGGTGTTGGTTTGAATCATTTGTTATGTTTCAGATACATGCAATCTAGTTTGACTGAAATTAGTACACATGTATAACATCCATAGAGTCTGTTTATTGTATTTTAATTTTAAAGGGAAAAGTACAATGTATGAAATTAAATAATGTGAATGAACGCCCCAATATCTTTTAGAATTAAATTCATAATTATATTTAATAGTATGCACAGCCTGTTAATAGCACAATTGAAAAATATAGGACATTTAAAAAAAAATTGCATTTGTTGATCTGAATGCATCGAGTCACTGGTAAATATTTGCTGGCTGTGTTCTGATTGGTGAAATGAAAGATCATCTGTGCACAGGGTGAAATTGGCTTATTTCGAATCCTTCCAACAGACATAGTACATTTTAGGCTCTGATTTCAGTCAGATTGGAGTAATATTCTTTATTTGTTCATTTGGTTATTGTTTCGTTTTCCTCCTTAGGTTGGTGTTACTTTACATTTACTGGTTTATTCTTTTAGTATAAAATGTATACTAGTATGTTGACAAGAAATATTATTTACAAAAGGTAAATAAATGATTTCAAAGGCCTTTAAACTGTTCTTTAAAAACAATTGGTTTTCTGTAGATATTTATAAAAAAAATTAAAATAAAATACATACATACACATACATAAATGTATTTAGCTTGAAAAACTAAGTTGTATAATTTTAGTTTTTTAATTAATTATTTTAATAAATCATTAAATGTCAAATTATTTCTGATTTATGTCACAAAACGTGAATAAAATGTAAATAGGTATTTTCATTTTGTATCTCTAGGTTTATACTAGCTTGAAAGGTTGTAATCTTTTATAGTTTGCAAGAATCCAGGACATTTGCCCCCAGTCCAAAAATGAATAGGTGGACATTTGCCCCCCAGTCAAAATGATGGCTAGGACATTTGCCCCCCAGTAGAAATGTTGGCTAGGATATTTGCCCCCCTGTAGAAATGTTGGCTAGGACATTTGCCCCCAGTATAAAAATTGGTTTAATTAACAACTTAAATTACTAACCCTAACCCTAACCCAGTGCTCAAAATGAAAATAAAGTTGTTCACAATATTTAGTGTTTTTGTTTCATTTTATCAATATAGTAGATATCAACTGGGGGGGCAAATGTCCTAGCCAACATTTCTACTGGGGGGGGCAAATGTCCTAGCCAACATTTCTACTGGGGGGCAAATGTCCTAGCCATCATTTCGACTTGGGGGCAAATGTCCACCTATCCATTTTTGGACTGGGGGGCAAATGTCCGTATTCCAGTTTGCAAAATAAACAACAGATATTTTTCTAAGTCTTCAGGGATCAACAGCTTGATCAGGCAGGGACCAGTTAAACATTTGTACCGTATGTTCTGTCAACTAACTTTGACATGAATGGTGAACATTTAGCACACTGATTATGGTTGATTTCATACTAATTATTGTGTTTGTTGTTCTTTTTCTGAGTTAAACTTTTTGACAGTTTGCACCTAAAATAGTTTGTTAAATTATGCATTAAATTAACAAAATGTGTCCTGTTTCTCTTTGAACTGAATGTCTAATCACTTTCTCTTTGAGTTGAATTGAACACATAAAATTGAAAAACACGTTTTCGTGAAACCAAAACAATGTTAACTAAGAACATTTCAAATGAGTGGCACAAACATATATGCACAACATGAAATTACTTCACAGGGGATCGCCGTTTGATATCATGTATGGTTTTCATTCATTGATAGGTTGATCATCAACTGATGTTTCACACGAAGACTGTTGTGAAAAACCTAAACATGTTTTTAAAATGAAAAATGGTTTGGTTTTATTTCTTTACTGACAATGCAGACGGCAAACAAAATCTTCCAAAATGTGGTTTTGTTTCAGGAAAATGTGGTTTTCAGTGCTATGTACATTCAGTTGGTAGAGGGTGGGGGATCAACTAAAAAGCATTAAATAAGTTAAAATCAGTGACTGCAATGTTTAAAATTCACTGAAGGGTTTGAGGTGCATACAGATGAAATTTTAAATTCACATAACCATTGTCTTTAAAGTACTGTTAAAGGCGGGTAAAGTAACCCTCTTCTCTCTCCCCCCCCCCCCCCCAATAATTTTTTTTTAAACAGAAAAGTCACATTTTGATAGAAATGTTTTTAAATTTTGAAGTAAAGGTTTTGAATATTAAATAATCTATTTACCAAATATTACTTCTTCTTTTTTAACATGTATTTTTTTTCTCACACTTTTCCTCAGATTGTTTTGTTACAGTAGTGACAATATTTTGTCACATATCTTAATTATAAAATATGTAGTATTTAATAAAATATATTGTTGACTGCAGCTTTAATGTCACATCATGCACATTTTTAATTTGTCAACAGTCTAACAGCCTTGTTAAGATTGATTATAAGAAAATGTATCCAAGATAGACCGGGTAGAGGAGAATAAAATGTTTATAGTAGACAGAATTTGAAATAAGTACTGTAAGTTCATGTAAAAAGTTAGAAATTGGGTCTTGCACACCACCTCCCCAGCCTCAAAGATTAGAAGTTAAAGTATAAAAGATTGGATCATTGGACTTTTGAGCAAAAACTACTTTCTTGTTTGTTATTTAGATGATTTGTTTGTATAGAAAATTATGTCATTTTAAAAAAATTATTTACAGATGCATCATCCAACAATGGTCAGGCAAATGGAGGTGATCTTCTGGCTGATATATTCGGCAACAGTGATCCTAATTCAGTTCAGCTTCTTGGAGGTGGTTCGAACCAGTCACAGCCAGTTCAGGTGCCTGCTTCTTGTGGTTTTTTTATCATGTCATGTCATAGGGTTTTACGTGCACATTCAGAACAAGCTGTTGTAACGCACACCCGTCATGGGCACAAGAGCCGGCTCTTCCATCCATGACAGGAAAGGTGTGGGGGGGGGGGGAGAGAGAGGAGGGACCACCTGCACTGGTGATATCCGATATATATACCTTGCTGGCAGTGGTTATGTCATCAGCTTTAATGCCCACAAAGTGCTGTGTTCACATCAGAGTACTAGGGCTGGCCAGTTTTAATGGCTCAATATGAACAATGACTATTTATTAACTTCCCTCTCATTAACCCCCAGTCGAGGACAGACAGCCTAGAAAACCAAGGTGTGTTCCAAGGACAGCATGTTTGAACCATCCTCAATATTGTGGACGCAAGTAAAGTAGATGGACATGTTTCTCGTTGAAAGGATGTAAAACAAACATTTGTATCTGCTTTATTGGCACACACTTTGTTTGGTTTCAAGAATTAATATTACACAAAGCATGAACAATATAATAAACTCTGTACACAGATAAATATAGTGGCACCCCAAACACAATATTCTGAGACTGGACACATTTACCGCCAAATAACAATGTTAATGTTATTCACACATTCTTGTAACTCCAGCAACAGACTGCCTAGGTGTGCAGTGTCTTAGTTGTAGCAGCCTGTAGTTATAGTAATGTGTCTCAAATAAATGAATAATTTTGTTACACAAAACACATAACTACAAAATACACCTTTTTGGCAAATTAATAATGAAAAATGTATCTGGGAAATTCAGCTTTAATTTGCATTAATTGGCAAATGACATCTTAATCTCTACATGTATTTCATCTATAGAGATGAAAATCTCCAGTATTCCTCTCTCTCTCTCCCCCCCCCCCCCCCCCCCAGTTTAGAAATACCAAAAAACTTATTATCGTACTGTTCTTGCTATTTTATGAATAGCTCACAAGCTGTCAGCTTGTAACCCCATACTTGTTCAAAAAATATTTGTTTACCAATCCCCTTTTCTTTTTTTAAAAATAATTTAAACATGTATGCATGACTGTGTTTGTAGCTATTGTTTTCAGATTCAGGTTTTTTTAAATTATTAGTCAAAACTGATCTTTTTTCCCCCCAAGTTTTATTCCGTTTCAGCATAATATAAAATTACTTTGGTAGAGATGGCTCAGCTTAGAATCTACCAAATATTTGTTGAAATTATCAAGTATTTTACCATCTTTTATTATTGTTAATACATAAAGATAAACACCAACATTACTAAAACAAGATGAAAGCTGCATGATATTCCCATTACTGGGTGGACACTAATTGAATTTGCCAGACTGAAAGATCCCTGCTGTGAGGGATTAAGTTACATTAGGTGTCACCCTTTTATATCTAGTATACATGTATGCCTCACTATACAGCCCCTGGCCATGAGGTGGCTTTACATATTATGTAATATCAAAGGCATGTAAGCTACTTACCTTCTGCACAAATTAACAACAGTGTGTCATATCCTTAATGTAAGAGTTAAGCTTGGTTGTAATCTGTAATAGGTGCGACTTAAACTTAATACATGTACACATGTAATGTGCAACAGGAGTAGTTCTGGGTGATCAGACATTTCGCCAAATTATCTCAAAAATTAAAAATGTATACCTGTTTTCCAACAAAATAACAATCATTACACACATTTTTTTTTCTCACTAAATTAAAATTTGCCAGTTTTTCCTAAAATTCGCAACTGGCTAATTTGGCGAGTGGCAGAGCTAGCCCTGTGCAATGAGTTGTACTTGAGCAACATATATTCTATATACATGCAGAGCTCAATTGGAACACAGAGTGCATTCGATTGGAAAATAGCTGACGCGTCACCAAATCACAAAAATCTTAAGCAATTACGCCCTACGTGTACATGTGTATAACTGCAAACATTAAACAACCCAAAACAAACGTGGAATAAAACAAAACTGATAATATATAAGAATAACTATTGTAGTAGTCCCAGTAACAAACTTTATAATGAATCTGGGTAATTATACCATTTTGAATTCATCCACCTCTTATCTCTACTTTTTTAATTCACATTTGGTCTTAACAAAAAAAGATGAAGAAAGAACTGAAGTGTGTATCGATTGTGTTTTTTGAATCTGATTCTGGTCTTTATCATTCCAAATTTTAAATTTCTAATATAAAAACTTAAAATATTAAAAGTAAAAGTGATGTATTTTATTGTTAGACAGTATATATTACATTTTACAGTGACAACATATTAATTCAAAACCTGTTAGTTGCTATTTTATTGGATTATAAATATAACTTTATTTTCAAAACACAGCTGAAATCAGGGCAACCAAATTTTTGGAGGGGCAACCTCAATGTGAACCCATACTTGCCCTCCGGGCAACCAACCAAAATCCTTAAAATTGAGCACTGTACATATTTAGTTCAAAGATATTTAATATTAATTTTTATTATTAAAATATGTGTACGTCACTGAGCTCAGGGTACCTCAACCCTGACACTGCCAAATATTTCTGGGGACAATAAAAAAAATAAAAATAAAAATATAAAACCCCAATTATTATGAACATGGTGTAAATAAGGCCAAACGAAATATATTACTGGTCTCTGGTTAGCATGGACATCAATTTGTTTTTTGAAATTTACTGTGGTAGCTATAAAAGCGGTGTCTAGAAATATAGCTACATTCCCAAACAAAAATGCATGCTTGCGGCAAGGTTGTCGCAAGGTAGTTACAACCTTGTTATAAGGTTGTACAAGCAATGCAAGCTATTTGCAAGCTAACATTTAGCTTGTGTAAGGTAGTCAGTAATTCTGCAAGCTTCCCGCAAGCATATTTTCATTTTGCAAGCTTAAATAATTGCTGCATGCTTGCGCAAGCTAGCTGCATGCATATCTTCAACTCGCTAGCTTCCCGCAAGCATATTTTCATTTTGCAAGCTTGCCGCAAGCTTGCTGCAAGGTAGTCACAAGCGTGTGGCAAGGTTGTCACAAGGTTGTTACAAGCTATTTAATAAGCTTGCAATTTTTGTTTGGGTAATTTCCTCAACTAATAATATTGGGATGCACCATGACATTTGGGTCCAAATGAGGTCATTTGGGTGCAAAGTTGAAGTCATTAAAGTTGCCTTGGCTACATGGAAAATGTGATGGAAAGCATTTAGGGTACCAAAGCAAATGAGGGGGGCACCATGGCCCATGATCGAGGATGGCAGATGAGGAGAACATGAAAAACTAAATACAGTTTTCACAGAGAGTGACAATTCTAGAAATGATATTGTCACACTGTGAAACTATAAAAAATAACCATACTTTCCAATCCATGTTTAAAAAATAATAATAAACCTGCATGGCCTAATGAATTTTTTTTTTTTTTAATAAACTAATTTTTAGTGAATTTGTTATATAACAGGGACGGTTCATGTAGCTTTGAATTTGTCAAAACCTATTAAAAGTGCTTGAATTTAAAAAAATCATCTTGAAAAGTGCTTAAATTTTAGAAAATAATCATGAAATGTGCTTGAATTGCATATTTCTGCTAATAAATATTAAAAATTATCTTCAAACTTTGTTACCTTGTTACCTGGTATTATTGACATAATAGTCAAGTGTTATTTTATTACACTTTTTAACAAATTGTTACTAACTGAATACGATGAATACAAAAGCCCTTGAAAACTAATTGTACAATGAAAAGGACCTTGTATGAACTGACACATTTTCCAGTCAGTTTGTAAAAATAACTGAAATATTCAGAATTTTAATTTACAGATTGACTGAAAATTTCAGTCTCTTTACATATGAGGGAGAAAAAGAGAGGAAGAAAAATTGTCCTTTTTTTTTCTCTTCAGTTTTTCTTCTTGAAAAATGTTAAACAAAACAAAACAATTCTCCTTAAAAAAAAAATTAATTAGCCAACAAATGTACTAGTTCAAATAAAAAAATTTCATAATAATATAATAAAACCTCTCTAAATTGGACACTTATTTAACCAGTAAAGTGCCTGGTTTTATGGGTATCTTGTTTAGAGAGGTTCTATATTGTATTGTATTGATATTTAAAAGGTACTGGGGAAAACGTCTGCTTTTGAGGGAATTCCAGTCAGGTTTTTAGAGGTTTCACTGTAATTCCGTAGCAAAATTCTTGCCTTTGCATTTAAATAAACAGTTGCATAAAAAAAGAAGAGGAAGATATGGTTTAATAATTTCTCAACCCTCTATATTGCGACTGATTTGGTTGCATATATGTGACCCTCTTTTTCATTTGGTAACTAAAACATTTTGTACTGTCTATATAAAAATAGAAGTAGGTGCCATCTGGCTCCTAAATGGAAAAGTTAACATAGAGGGCAGTTTCCACATTAATTTGTGTAAATATGCAACTGTTTAGCTGGTGTTTTTTAAAACTCGTACATATTGTGCTGTTATAAATTCAGAATGGTGACATGGGGACTAACCTGTTCGAGAACAGTTCCTCGGATAGCAAGGGATCTGAAAAGAATACCAAGGACTCGATCCTTGCTTTGTATGGAAACAGCACCTCACAGCAGCAGATGTTTGGAGTTCCAGGTGAGTCAAATGACATGTTAGGATTTTAATGTTGTCTTTATGGCTCACCTGATCGTTAGCATGTGTACAGTGTGCTTTAGTTCAGTGGTACACATAAACGCTAGATTTTCGTATACAGTGATACTCATAATAATGGCAAAAAGATGTTGCAAGAGTAATGGACATATTATCAAGTGTGACCTGATACTGAGATCAGAAAAATACCATCATGTTAATATGTAAAATTTTATTCTAGAGGAAACATTAATAGCTAGTTGTTAATTTTGTTTGCAAATATACCAGGTTAATTTATGTGTCAAATCCATATATACATTTGCATTGGTGTATTCCATTTTTTTTACATTTTTTTTACAATAAATGAGAAATAACTAAAGTATTCCATGCTAACATGGATTCGTGCTAATATGTGATAAATCCTTGTGCTATACAGAGAATTAATTTTGAAAACTACATGGTTATAGTTTCATTTAAGCATTTTTACATAGAATTGCTTGTGATTTTGTAGGGGGGGGGGAAATGTGTTGTGGTTTTTTTCTCTGTCATGTGCTTTTACAAATGTAATTATTATAGCTACTTTTGAGTCAGTTGAATAGTGTTTTGTCACACCCCAAGCCTTTTAGAATTTTTTTTCAGTAACAGATTGTTGTTTTTTCAAAGATCTTAAAATTAATTTTAAATTTTGAAATAAATATTCTTAAAATTAGTTTTCATTACAAATATTTAAACTATATAACAAACAATACATGTATATGTACTAACAAATGCATGAAAAAGCTGAGAACGTCATTTTGATTTCAACTTTCCAATAAAAATTTACATTTTTTTTCCAATATTCTAAAATAATATATGTTTAAAAATGTATTCATGCATGTGAGTGTACGTGAATTAACTACCAGTATATTTCATTTCCTTTTATTAATGTCTCTTTTGTTCACTGCTTATTGTGGTCACAAAGTAAAATGAAATATATATGGATAGTATTAAGTAGAATACACTGTATGAAGATGAGATATTTCTCTCAAAGACCATCATAGGCATCATTGAACGGGGTGGGATTTAGATCAGTTGGTTGAGTGCTCACCTGAGGTGCTTGCATCGCAGGATCGAAGCACCTCAGTAGATCCATTCAACTGATTGGGTTTGTTTTTCTCGTTCCAACCAATGCACCACAACTGGTCAAATGCTGTGGTATGTGCTTTCCTGTCTATTGGAAAGTGAATATAAAAGATCCCTTGCTAACAAGTCAGAATTACCAAATGTTTGACATATAATAGCTGATGACTAATTAATCAATGTCCCCCAAGTGGTGTCCTTAAACAAAACAAACATTAACTTCATTGAACAGTAACTACACTGAGACTTATTTCACTTGCTGAAAAGTCTTTACATTTGAAGTATTTTATAGCATTAACAAGCCAGCCAACATTATTTACATATTCATATTCCTTAATGGTTTATATACATTTATCATGTATGCAACAAAAATATTTCAGATTATAAAACATGTAACAGTTAATAAAACTTTTTCTTGAAATTTTTGCAATGGAAGCATTGAAACATTGTCCAGGACTCCCAAATAGTAGTACTCGGTAAATCAAACTGAACTTTGAATTTACCTATTGAAATATCAAATCTCTGTTTTTCTGAATAACATATTAATCAAACAAACCCTGAGATTTGAAACATTATATAAACGCAGTGCATTAAGAAAGGTAAATTGAAGTGTAAGCAGCATTTAGGTCAGGTCATAGGGCTTAACGTGTCCATTCAAAACATTGTAACGCATGCCTGTCATGGGCACAGGTGTCTTCTTATGCTGGCTCCTTCGTCGAGAACAGGTTGGGGTGGGTGGAAGAAGGGATCGCCCATACTTGGCCAGTGCAAGAGAGCACCAGTAGCCTGACCAGGGTCGGTAATGGGTGGGAGCAACAACGTTTAAAACAGTGGTAGCTCTTTATACAGTTTACCCCCTCCTGTCAGGTGGATGATAATTTGAAAAATTATATATATTCTCTAAGTTACAAACAGTGAACCAAGTATCTCAGAGAATTTGCTTGTCCACCCGTCCACGTTAGCCTATCAAGCACCATTGCAGCAGCAACAACAACAGCAGCAGCAGCAGCCTCTCCTGTTCAACATGCAGCAGTGTCAGCCTGGTAGTCCATTTGGCATTGGGCATCCTGGCTTTTGTTTTATTGATCCAGGTACCCAAGTAGAGGTCACGGGAGGTTTCTCCTCTGCTATCCTGGTGCATGTCTTCCTGGGAGCATGTTGAAGACACTTGGCCTAATTTTTGTTTTCCAAATAAATTCATGATGGAATTTGAATGTATGGGTTTGAAGTAACTTTAAAATGATTTTAATAAAGGATCATAAAAGTTATTAAAAATGTTTGAAAATAATCAGTCTGGATGATGTCCATTATGAATAAGTAACTTGTACCAAGTAAAAAAAAAAAAAAAAGATTATTGTTTACAGAGATTTACATAAATATTTGTGATATAAAAATAAATGTGTGTGTGTGTGTGTGTGTGTGTGTGTGTGTGTGTGTGAAAGCCATCAAATGTGTCCCTACTGTTGTTCAATGCAGTCAAATTCCATTTGGTAATATGCAAAAAGTTCCCCTTGTTGTCAGTCTTTATTTCAAAAGCACTGTTTCTAACCAGTTCTTGATTCATTTGTTTCTTGTTAGTCTGGTCCCTTTTCTCTGGAATCTGATCTTATCTAATGTCCTGCACTCTTCATATTTCAAAATTTCTGCTTCACCAGTTTTGTTTGCGTGGTTTGGTTTAATTTACCAAGAAACTAAATGAATAGCACATTTTTGTTTTTGTTTTTGTAGTATGATGCTGATAAACTATCTTGGATTCATCAAATCAACTATTTTAAGTTAATATCCAGCATGTGAATAGAATCATTGTGGTGACTATATTGAGCGTCTTTCAATTGGCCTACAACTGGTTCATTTTATACTGTTAACACAGTTGGTTAGTTTTGTCAGTCTTTGTGTTGCATTTCACAGATTCACAATGGTCATCTGGACCCAGTTTCACAAAACATTGTAAGCCTAGTTTTGCAAGTAAATGTAAATCTACGACTAAGCCACAATTCATATTACTAATATAGTTTAAGTACACAGATTTCATTTGATTTTGTATTTAAAATGCTTCATCTTCCATAATGATGTAATTATCTGTGTGAAATAGATGTCAAACATGTATAAAGTATGACCAGTATAACTGCTAGTCACAGGCATAACAGCTAGTCGCAGGCGTAAACTTATGATGTTTTGTGAAATAGGCCCCTGATTGTTACCACCATGGAGACTGCAATTAACTAACATTTTATCCTAATTAAGTTATGTAAAATTATTGTGCAAGGTAGGATAGACTGTTGATTATTTTTATCATGTTATCCATGTAAATATTAAGAAAATATAAAAAGATAGTTTATAATGTTTATCAAACGTTTTTGGTAATTACTACGCCAAGACTCAAGGATTTTAATTTTGTTGTTTTGTGATTTGTTTTGTGGTAATTAATAGCATTTTGGTACTACTATAATACTAGAAACCATTCTCCAGTTTGTTGGAGAAAGTTTAAGTACAGTTTGTGATCATTGCTTGGGAAAGCCAGTGATATCTTCCTTAATAAAAACTTCATAAAAAAAACATGTATTATTTTGTATAAATTTTAAATATAGATCACAATGTAAGTAAATTTAATATTTGTTTTCATGAAATATTGTACAATTGTCAAAGCTCTGATTTGTGATGACATATAAATATTGTTCATGCATTGGCCATTTAGCTGAATATCATTAGTAATTGTGATTCACTTTCAAATTAATCAGATGTCTAGACCCAGTGGTTTTCAGTTTCAAAAAAAGCTATTTTCCGTTTTATGTTTTTTTAAATTCCGTTTCATTTCCATTTCAGAATACATATGTAGGCCTAATTAACAATTTAAATAACACAAGTTGTGACAAATTAACATAACAGGCAGACAATGCTGTTTACTTTTTAATTTTTCATAATTCTTGACAAAATATGATTTTTTTAAGTTTTAAAAGATGAAAAAAAATAAAAAGTACCTTTTATCAAATATATCATATAAATTTTTTTACCGTTGGGTCTGTTTTGTTTCCTTTGTACGAAACCAAAACAAGGGTCCAAAAATCGACTGGCGTCGCTATTTGTTGTTAAATCAAAGTAGGCCTTCATATTAGTAACGAAAAATCGGAGCAAAGGTTACAATTATAACAACTACATAAAGCATAACTGTCCAACAATTGAGTGCACTGTTTTATTCAACGGGGCTTAGTGTTAACAAACGTAAACATTGATTTTTATCACCGCTTTGACAGTCTAACGTAGTCTGCAATGTGAAGTATGCGCACGACACAGCGGAAATAAAGTAACACTGCAACGTTCAGCCAGCCGGGTTTTTTTGCTAAACGTTTACAAACATATTTTGACTGGTTCCCGAAGTGGTCATTCGGTTTAATGTATAGCGTAAAAATCAGTCTTCCAAGACGAGTGTTGGCGACAAACCGCTGGCTGAACTTAAGCAACCCATACCCGATCAATTTAATTGACAATAATATTGATATAATATTATTGATGAATATTTATTGGCCACCAACGACGCAATTATTTACACAATATTTTAAGTCATTTTTCCTCTAACCATTGCTCTAAGCTATTGCCTTTGCTTTTGATAAACGAAAACAATTACATGGTTCAAACAATGGTTTCTGCAGAGAAAAAAGTTTGGCCATCTTAAACTGCTAAAGGAAATTAGAACAAATGAGCAGGTGTATTATCGAAATTTTCTTCATATGGATGAAATAGCAAATCATCATTATTAAATAATTAACATTTTATTCATAAAATACTAATTTATCTAATTTTGCATTAATGATGACATCAATAGGTAAATATGAGAAAATGCTTTTGAAAAAAAAAGCTACTAAATATTGCAAGAAAACATAATTCAAAGTTAATATATATTTTAATAAAAATAAAAGTAACAAAGTAGACAGTGGATTGATAATTTTATTAATGTTATATTTATAAAGAAGAAGAAATTTTCTCTCTTCGTCTTTTTCCTGCCTGGACATTACTGGCTTCAGAATGAAATAGTGTGCAATAATTTGACAAAGTGCCATCAACGGCACAATAGTATTGAGAAACCTTCAATAAATATCTACCGATGTTTGATTCTGTCAATATATTGTGTCAATCAAAAACTTGCTTCAATATCACACATTAATGATCAATAATATTGTGAATGTTTATAATTGACAATATTATTGTCAATAAAATTGATCGTGTATGGGCTGCTTTACTCCTGAAAAAAAAAACCTTTCCCGTCTGCGCAGGAGCATCAAACTAAGCCGTAAACCAGTCCCAAGTTCAGCCAACAAACGTTTTGTTAACGTTCGTAAAGAATTTGGTTCCCAGCGTGGCCATTTGGTTTACCGTGAAGCGTATAATCCAGTCTAGCGGACGTTTTTCCGCTTGAATGTAGCCCCAATAAATACAACACTACGCATTTGCCAATAGTACTGCGCACGGGCCAATCATCAGTTTTACAGCGTGTAGCAATAGTAAAATGGTATTAATGTTTTTAACTTTGCGGAAAATCGTAATTCCGTTTCATAATGGGAATTCCGTGAATTCTGTCTGTTTTCCGCGATCGCGGAAAATCACTGGGTCTAGATGTCTTGACGATTTTGTTTGGTATAGAACTACATGTATCTTGTTTAATTTTGTTACACTTTGTGAATGTGATGTGTATGCAGTGGTTCATTCATAAAATGCAGCATAATTAGATTTAAATCGGTTATCTATTTTATTATTGTGTGTGTATTGTGTTCACCTATTTTCACTTTAACGTGATTGTTAGTTTTCAAAAGCAGTACATTGCTGTTTCCTATTATTTGAATAGGCCACCTATTATGTCATTTTAAAACTTAATTGGTGTGTTAAGACCTTATCCGTGTATCATACAGCAGTATGTAGTATAGTTCTTACGATGGTTTGGTTTGTTTAGGTGGAATGTTCTTATGATGGTTTGTTTTGTGTTTAGGTTGTATGTACTTATGATGGTTTGTTTTGTGTTTAGGTTGTATGTACTTATGATGGTTTGTTTTGTGTTTAGGTTGTATGTTCTTATGATGGTTTGTTTTGTGTTTAGGTTGTATGTACTTATGATGGTTTGTTTTGTGTTTAGGTGGTATGTTCTTATGATGGTTTGTTTTGTGTTTAGGTGGTATGTACATGCCACAGCAGAACATGTACGGAATGGTGCCTGGACAGGCTGGACAACCAATGATTGGAGGCCAACCAGGCATGCCAGGCATGATGCCACAACAGCAGGGCATGATGCCACAACAGCAGGGCATGATGAGAATGCAGCAGGTAATGTACATCAATTTTAACAAATCTACAACTTTTTTTATCTTTTTTTTTTTTTAAGTGGTGTGGTACCTTGATTATATAATTACATTTTGTTATCTCAATCTCTGTAATGTTGAGAGCGAAGGATATCTGGACTGGAGGTGAAGAAATTTGTCTATGGCATAATTTTCATCAGCAGTTATGTTTTATCTTGAACCACCGACATCTCAAGGTTATTGGTTTGGTTTCTTCAACATTGAGATTCAACAGGGTTTGATTTTATATCTCTCTTGTCTTGTTACTTGTATATAAAATGTACTATATTTTATGTCCAAGTGACTTTCCTCAACTAAAAAGTTCCTTTCTTTACTACTTGTTTTAGCCAAATGCATATGGAATGGGTCAAGTGGGTGGTATACCTGGAGGAATGATGAGCCAGCCAAATATGATGATGCCCCCACAAGGAAGCGCGTTCAATCCACAACAGCAGCAGATGCAGCAGCAAATCCAGTATCAACAGGTATTGTCTTTACCATATTACTATGACAAAGTGACAGGAATAGTCATGTACAGTATATTGCCGTGTATTAGCTGACTTTTGAAGTCTAGAAACACTTTCCAAAAGAAGAGAGTCAGCTTATACACAGAGGCAACAAATTGGAGCATAAAATTCCGATCGAAAATACTCCCGACCGTGGCTTAATAAATTTTGATCATACCCTTAGAATTTCACAGATTATGTAACAAGAATTTGTGCACAGTATAAATAAAACACCCCATCATGCAATATTATGCAGTTTTTTGTTTGATGAATTATAAATAAAAATTACTTGTTTTATTGTCATTTCAATAGTAAAAACGTATTCTTTCCAACTGTCCGCCATCTTTGTTTGACCTGTGCTGGGACCAGTCTTTCATATAGGAAATTTAAGATACAAAACGGTGTTTTTTCTTCAAACAAGTATTATATTTCTAATATTATTGTTTTGTTGGGAGGGTGCATTAAACTGTAAAGTAATGCCATAAATAAATTAAGCTGATTATTAACATTACCGACTGAAAAAACATAACATGAATTTCAGGACAATAATTACTCCCACTATTGAAAGAAAGAAGAAAGAAGTGTTTTATTTAACGACGTCCCACTATTGTCACTTGACCATACCATATACTGTGAACAGCTGCAGTCACGGACCGCATGATCTTTTGTTTCTGTGTGTGGTGGGGGATTAAACATGCCTCAATGATTTTACTTTTTGCTGTCCAGTGAATAAATTAATTACTTGTGTGCAGTGATATGTTGTTACAGCTTGAATTATTTATTTTTCTGTTATGCTTTATCAGTTCTAAATTATTTTTCACGGCATGGTAGGGACCTAGATGTTAGCATTGTCGCATTGATTGCGATCACGATTACTGTGTTTGTAATAATTAAAGGGAAAACAAATATAATGAACAAGAAAAGCACAAGTCTATTTGTTGACAGTATTATTGAAATCGATACATCATACAGCTGGACAAAAGATGGCTTCGGCCAATGATTTTGTGCTAGATATTTAGGGTCAAATTAAGAGGTCGGCTAATACACGGCAATATACGGTATATAAAATTAGTTTTGTTATTAGTATTTCTACATGTACTTCAAAAAGGAAATGTGGGTGCATTATTTTATGTTTCCCTGATGTGCAAAATGGAATATATATGTTTTATATTATATACTAGTATTTGATTGCATTCCCAAAATTATGTTAGGTAATCCATTATTCTCTGTCTGTCTCTCCGTCTGTCTCTCTCTGTGTTTCATGTAAACACATTCTCATAAATACATCACACACCATGGATAAAGGAACATAATTAGCCACTGAATATAATTATCTTGAACTTTTACATACATATTTGAAAGTTTTAAAAACTAATGAAAAATTATTATGTCTCCTGTCAACTTTTTAGATAATTGATTTGACTTTTATATGGCTTTCAGTCTGCATTGTTTCATTATTTTTGTTTTTTTGTTTATACAGATGCAGCAACAAATGGCTGCTATGAAATTGGCAGGTGGACAAATGGCTGGAACAGTTGGAATGGCTCCTGTAATGGGTAGTCAGGGAGGCCAAAACTGGATGCCAGCAAGCACTGGACAGACGCTATCAAACAATCTTTGGCAATGATAATAATCTGAATGTAGTCTCAATGTAAAATTATGTAAGCTGGTTACCACAATAGTTGGACCACAGGTTGTAATCGTATGACAATAAGTCAATTAGATCATGATGAAAGTTAATAAAATACAATGTATTCAATTCATGTTTTTCATTTGAACAATTTGTAGTCCAAATGTTTTGGTAGACCTATTTATCTTGCATTCCATTGTGAATATTTACTTGCAAAAAAACCCAAATGTTTTAAAAGGAATTCTGAAATAATCTGTCCATACTATGTTATTTTTTTATTATTTTTTTCATCAAGACAAGTGGAAAATTTAAATTTTAAACTAGTAAATGTATAATGTTGCAATGGTATTGTTTTCACAGTGCAGCGAATCTAGTCATTATACATAAACATGGCTCTTTCAATTATTTGTGTGATTTTTTAAAGAAAATATATCGTGTCAAAAGCTATAATTGCTTGATATAGAATTTAAAATTAAGTTACTATTTTCAGTAGTTTATTTTAATTTTGACTTTATTTTCTTTTTTTGCAAAAATAAAGATAATGCTCTAATAAATATACAGTCTACATGGATGTATATTAAGTGTAACCGTTCCTTGTAGTCAACATATTTAAATTTATTTGTTTGATACCATCTTGATTATTTTAAAGAACAAGAAATATGTTTTTTAACCATAAATGCATTCCAATTGTATTTGTATATCCATCTCTATTTTAAAAGTTAAATCTTGCATTTTGCTAAAACTGAAAGGTATCCTTTGTCAGCAATGTGCTTTTGAGCTGTTCTAGTATAGACTTCATTTGCTTGATATCTTTTTAATTTTCATAATAGTGAAATAATATGAAAGCTTTTTATTGTTTTGTTAAATTTGGTGTATGGGAACTTGTTTCATTAAAAAAACTCCCTAAACAAAATGGTGTTTTCAGCTAAAACACTTTAGTTTAGTTTAGTTTGACAGTTGAATTTTCAAAAAATTATTTGTATTAAAGGTACTTTGCCCTCAAAATAATTTGAGCAATATTTTTATTTCTATACAGAAGCTGTATAAAGATTTCTGCCTCTTATACTGGTGTGTTATAGTAGTAGTCCTCCTTTTAGACAGAGTTGGAACCATACTTTATAGTCAATATTGGGGCCCTTGCTTATAAAACTTTATATGCAATTTGTCTCAAACTCTATTACAGTGTAAACTGAAAGTTTTATAAGCACGGAGACTGCTCTCCTCTTTAGCCAAAGCACCCGACAGTCAAGGCAACATACCCTCACAACTCTATAATAACTTCTTTTAGAATCAGTGCAGAGATGGTATTGAACATATTAATGACATTGTAATTGTCATACATGTTGCTATCTCTATTACTTTAAAAAAAATGAAATTGATACATTGCTAGTAAGTTTTTTGTGCATATTATCATCTTTTTTATCTCAAAAATAAGTTCCTTTTGAGGGTGAAATACCATTTTACATTTTAATCTTTTTCAGCACTATATAATGGGGCACAATAATTTATATGAACCATTGTTCGTTACACGCATAAATTGACGTTACATGGTGAACGCAACATTTTGAATTGGCAGCTGTAAAACATCAAAAGTGATTGTATATGTTAGATGCTTCACTAGTGTTTTTAGCTGTTGTCTTTAGGTATTTCTTTAATCCTCTTAAAACCAACAAAGTTTATAAAGTAGTATCCAACAAAAGACCCCTTGCTGCTAATGGAAAAATAAATGAAGAATTATCAAATGATTGATGTCCAGTAGCTGGCAATTAATTACTGTGCTTTAGTGGTGTAATTAAACAAAACCTAAAAGTAATCAGATTATTTTAAACTATTTTAAGAAAAAACTGAGAAAAAAGTTTTCTCAGATTATATTCATTTAAAAACAAAAAAACAAAAAAAAGTAACTGACATACTTTACAAGGGTCAAAATTCATTTTGTTGAGTGGGTAACAATTTTTGTTTCTTCAGATTTTAGGCAGAAAGCAAATGCTAAAAAGTGAGAAACTAGCTTTAAAAGTAAGACTCCTAATAAGGGTAATTAGCCCTGGCCTACATTCAGCCAACTATTTCTCGCTAAACAGTTGCAAACTATTTTTATTGATTTCTGAAGTGGCCATTCAGGTTAATGTGTAGCTTAAAACACAGTTTAGCAATTTGAAAAAAAAAATCAGCTGGCTCAACGTACCCCTGTAGTGTATCTTTTTTAACAGCAATGTTTTAAGATTTGAAACTAATTGATAAAAGCATAAGATTTATATTATAAGATAATAAGCAAAAGCTGCTCTTGAAACAGATTTTTAGAAAGCATATTGTGTGTTTTGAGTAGCATTTAAAAAACAAAAAAAATCAATCATTATCTGAAATTTTAGCACTTAGTTTTGTGCACTGATAAACCATGTTTTGTTTTTTAAGAAAATATATTTTTTATTTTCTGCAACATCTTTATCATTCTAAAGAACTTCGTAGGCATTCTTTTTAAGTAATATTTTATTTCAAGAGAATGTACTTTTATTTGACCTAAATGTATGTTTTCCACTTGGCCACTTTTCCTTATGTAATGTACCATGTACATTTGATTGTTTATATTGCTTGTAAACCTATACATATTTATCATTGTTGTGTGTTATATAGACTACACTTTAGTATGTTGTGAAATACTGTAACAAAAAATAATCTCGTGACAAACATTGCTTGCTTAATAAGATGTTATTTTGTGGACTGGTTTCCATTTATTAAAAAAAAAGTAGTATTTATAGTTGTGAAGCTTCAAAAATTTGTATTTGTATATATTAAACACAAAAAGGTGCCTAATTTTGTTCAAATAAATTCATCCAAGTTAATACTTGATAGCTCAAATTACTATCATAAATTAGATCAACATGTTTATAGCTCAATATAATAATATTTTTTTTTTTTTTTTTTCAATTATGCAATTTTGTATACTGAGCATTTATAAATTTAATTAACTTGATAACTAGTAGCATTTGGGAAAAACAAATGATGTTACGCTCAAACTACTGCTAGCCACACACACACACACACACAAAACACTTAACCTTATATATATACATGTATATATATATATATATATATATCATACTTTTTCAAATCAGGTATTCTAAAAGAACAAATTGTTTTTTTATATAAAATTATTTAATGGATAGTGAAAACTAACAGTTAATTAAAGCCGGTCTACTTGAGTTTTTTTTTTAAATTGGATAAGCATCTGCACAGTGAAGAATGTAGAGCTAAAATTTAACCTGGGTTATTTTAACTCCACAATTGTACCACGCGCTCTACTTTTACCCAGGTTAACTTTAGCTCTGGTTTTATGTCCCTGTGTAGACTGATAACCCCGGGTTAAATCATAGTGTTTTGACTCCACAGGTTGTGGTGGGTAGCTGGTTACATTGGAATGTAAAAACTAAAGAAAAAATACAGGAACTGAAAATACTCATGGATTTTAATGCTAGCCAAAAGTTTTTTTTATTTTGTTCTTCAACAAGAAGCTCACAGGAATTTTCTACTTTTCAAGACCTGAAAAAAATGTTGCATATTTTGTTTAATGTTCAGTGTCATTTTTCATCTGTTTATCAGCAAACATGATTTGAATTCAATGAACTATTAGGGTAGAAGGCTCACGATTTTTCAGTCATTTGGCTGTGTATAGTGAAGTGCTGGCATTCACTTGGGTTCTGGCCTCACTATAATCTGTTTTTTCCTTGAATAATTAACAAGCCAACAGCAGCTAGAATTCATCTAATAGTGTATTTTTATGTTCATATACATAAACATGCTGGATGTAAATACTGTTTGTCTGATGTAAATACCTGTACTGGTTGTCTAGAATAAATGTTCCAGTGTCATAGACTTGTGTGTGTTGCACACCATACATTACAGCACCTTGTATTATCAGTGAAATCCTTTTAGCATGGCTCCCTAAATCAATTATCATTATGCCTATACTATTATCATTATATATATATATATATATATATATATATACTAGTATCATTACATAATACATGTGTATATAGATAAATTTGAAAATATATTTACCAGGCCGAGTCAGTTGCTTGGTTTATGCTACAATATGTTGGTGTTTTTTTTTATTACATCTATACATTATGGTGCAAAAGTGAAATACCCTGTATATGTACTCTTCAAATTAAGTTGAGGACCACATCATAAAACGGGTATAAATTAATTTTTTATGATTGCCAAAAATAGGATAAATTATTTTTTGGTGTTACAGTCACTTTATCTACAGATACACAGCAGTTTCAATTGCACAAGAATCACCAGTTCCACATTGACAGTGTGAAACGAAATTTTTTTTGTGGGTTTTTAATGTAAGCATTGGACAGTCAGCAAGGCCAAAAACATGCCAGAGCATCATTACAAGTTGCATATGCACCATTCAACTTCTGGCTATGCTTGGTACCCATCAATGCATAAGCAACAGCACAAGTGAAATACTGAACCACTCCAACATGCTACCACAAATGACTTTGGAGAAACAAAGGCCACTGCAACTAATGAAATGGCCGATTTGAAATTTTTACTAGTGTCCTTTGATGTTTGAATTAAACATATATATTGAATGATGTCATAAAGTACCCTGCTATTGTGTTGAAAGAATTTCACTGGACAGTACCGTTGTCACGTTTGTATATAAATTGAAAATAAAAGTGGTAAAAGCAAACTAGAAATGTGTTTTTGTTATTTAGTCTGCCTGTTCAAAGACTAGAAAGAATTATCACTTGATTCAAGGTTTTGAAGCATTATCTACTTAAGTAGCCCAGTCGCAGGATTGAACCACCTCAGTGGATCCATTCAACTGATTGGGTTTTTTCTTGTTTCAACCAGTGCACTACAACTGGTCAAAGGCCGTGGTATGTGCTTTCCTGTTTGTCGGAAAGTGCATATAAAAGATCCCTTGCTGCATTAAGAAAATGTAGCTGGTTTCCTCTATTGACTATGAGTCAGAATTACCAAATGTTTTGACATCCAATAGCCGATGATTAATAAATCAATGTGCTCTAGTGGTGCTGTTGAACAAAAACAAACGATCTCTGTTCGCGGGCCTGTCTGGTTATTTCTCATTCGAGCCAGTGCACCATAATGTATATCAAAGGTTGTGGTATTTTCTATCCGGTCTGTGGGATGGTGCATATAAAAGATCCCTTGCTAATGGAAAAATAATGGGTTTCCTTTCTAAGATTCTAATAATATGCCATAATTACCACTGTTTGACATCCAATAGCCAATGATTAATAAATAAATGTGCAACTTTTACTTAGAATAGATCTGTTTAATATATTTAAAAAAAACTTGATCTAGATCAGTGATCGGAAACAAACTTGATGGCAGATTATAGGGAACTGGTTGAGACAGAAAAAAACACTAGCAGATCCACCAACAGTGAATGATCCATCCAACACATCAACCAGAGATGCACCCCACCACCCAACCCCAATTATGAATGAAATCACCTTGCCAAACAAGTCCTTAATTTTAATTGAATAATACCATAAAATATTTTTTTACTGTAATGTGTATTTAATGCAACAAAAAAAAGGAAACATCATCATCATAAAAACAATGACAAGAAATCATCTTCGACCTCTCTTGATCGGAGGCTGGTCGGGTGTGGCTGGACTGGCACTGGCAGACTGAGTCTGACGAGTTCTCTTTCTCTTTGGGGATGGATCAGGAGTGTTTGCTGCAGACCAATGTCCCGATAAACTGGTTTTAGATTCAGACTTGCTACCATGCAGCACTGAGCTGCCTTTGTGGTCTTTACTATGGGGTGTACCAGATGATTTGCTTTCTGTCTTTTGTGAGGATGAAGGTTTTGAATCTGTCTTTTGTGATGAGGAACTCTTGGATTCACTTTTTGTTGTATGAGAAGAAACATTTGATTTGGCTTCAGCTTTAACATTTTTTGCTGAAAAAAATAAATGTTATAAGTACAGATAACTTTTGACCTGAAAGCAGTTTAAAATGTTCAAGAACAATTTAAATCCAGGTGATTAAATGCATTCATTTACCCTAATCAGATATTCATAAAATAATGAAGGTCACAACAATTCCATGCTGAATTACACACTTATAAGTTCTCTACTAATAACAAATATACATGATCCTAAAACAAACCATTTAAAAGGCATTTGAAATATCCTTGGTAAAGATTAAATATATTGTTCTAAATGGGATCCACTGTGTTCAATCAAAAGTGAAAATTCGGAGGGGAGGCAGGCAGTGTAATTAAAAACAAATAAAATTACATTAACACACCAAAATTCAAAACCAATCTCTTCAATTTACATATTTTATTAGAAATATGTTTGTCTTGTACATTTGTCTGGGTTTTGAGAAATAAGCAGAATTTTTCACTAATCCACCAGACAGGTATAATACATCTAGAAATCTGTTTGTCCACCAATATTTTCACTTGTCCAAATAAATGGTTTGTTTTATTCAAATATAAGGACACGGTTTTTAACTGCTTAAAGGGGCATTTCAAATATAAGGACACGGTTTTTAACTGCTTAAAGGGGCATTCTCATTATTCGATTAGTCGCACTGATTGTCGCATGTGATCGACTCGTACTGTGAGAACACCTAAATCGGAAAGCCGCTTAAAATTAATCTGCATTGAACGAGCACCGTGTCACTTATTACGCTAAACGAACAAGTGCTTATTTCGAACGCTGTGTAAAAGATCACTCACCATCTGGTTTGTCATCTTGGTGTGTTGTGGAAGACTCTAAGCGAGGAAATGATTTCTGCATTAAAGAAGAGTATTCTTCAGGCAGTGTGAATTCTGAAGCTTTGTTGGGAAATGGGAAATTCTCAGATTCATTCTGAAAATGTAAACAAGCTTATAAGTAATAATGAACAAAACATTTTTTTTAAATACAACTAAAAGTTGTTATAACTATCAGCTAAGACCACAGGAAGACACACAAAAAAACTAACTGTATTTGAAGACTATACCATATTTTCTTTTTAAAAAACTATTACAAAACAAACATTTCTTTGATAATTCTAGATATCTTTTAAATAGCTTAATTTCTAAGCCTAAACAATGACGCATTTTTTGGACATTATGTTTCTTTAATTTGAGGCCATCCATGCAACTTTTCATTATTGTAAACCACCTTCTCTTTTTAGCAGTGTGCTTATGGACATTAATGGGGTTTTTTAAAATTATAAATAATATTAAAAGTTTATGGGTGAAAGCTTAAGAGAATATATTTTCTTTATTAAACACCTGTCTTAAATTTTCAAGTTGCTATTAATCTACCATAAAATGATTAAACACATGAACAAATGACTTACTAAGGCTTGTAAATCATACATTTGACTGAGATGGCCCCAGATCTGTTTACAGGTGAATGTCTTGAGTCCACTGTGTGCAGCATTCAGTTTGTCATGAATAAAGATCATCTGAAAAAATCTGTTTACACCTGAAATAAATATAATAAAAAACATACATAGCGATGTTTGAATAAAAATGTTTCAGTGCTTACCCTGCACTTAGCCAAGCTAGTAAATCAACTTCTAACTTTAATACAAAGTGGCTATAGCATTTAGTATTTGATTAATAAACTGTACTTAAATTAATGATTTTTTAATAATTTGCAAGGAAATACTCTATAAACGTGTGGAATTGGCTACAAAATTATTTCCAGTGTTAGTCCTGTGTTTTGTCTAAAATTTACATGCCAGACAAATGGTAAAAAACGGAGTGTGTAACAAAATTTAAAGTTTGTTTTGTTTAACGACACCACTAGAACACATTAATTAATTAATCATCGGCTACTGCATGTCAAACATTTGGTAATTTTGACATGTAGTCATCAAAGAAAACCTGCTAAATTGTTTCTAATGCAGCAAGGGATCTTTTATGTGCATTTTCACACAGACAAGAAAGCACATACCATGGCCGTTGGTCAGTTGTGGTGCACTGATTGGAACGAAAAAAAAACCAATCAGTTGAAAGGATCCACTGAGGTGGTCCAATCCTGCGACACAAGCACCTCATGCAAGCACTCAACCATTTGAGCTAAATCCCGCCCCAGTGTGTGACTTAGTAGCAGTGGTAATGTGTATCTGGACTGTCTGGCTGGTAGGTACAGGTTCGCAGCCCGGTACCGGCTCCAACCCAGAGCGAGTTCTTAAGGGCGCAATGGGTAGGTGTAAGGCCACTACACCCTCTTCTCTCTCACTAACTACTAACCAACTAACAATTAACCTACTGTCCTGGACAGACAGCCCAGATAGCTGAGGTGTGTGCCCAGGACAGCGTGCTTGAACCTTAATTGGATATAAGCACGAAAATAAGTTGAAATGAAATGGACTGTCTGTTCAGGACAGCCGGAATACTGGTTTAACAACAAACAACCATGTTACGTTAGTTCCAATTAGGTGTATGACATGACAATGATGGAACAAACAACAAAAAAGCAATTTTTAAAATAAAGAGAAAGAATAGTAGTTAAATCAATTTATGTTTTGTTTTGTTGATCTTTTTTTTTTTTAATTACCAAAAAAATTATAGAAAACAATCACTTTGGTGTTATGATGATCAATTTATCATATAAAATTTGTTTCTAAAAAAGGTTTTTCCTACCTAATTCTGTTTTAGCATTTTGTACTTTTTAGTTCGGTCTAAGTCAGCTGTTAAAGAAACGTTTGTTTGCAGTCACAGCAGTAATAATAGCAAAGTTAATCTCATTGTTTTAGCTGCCATACATTTCTTACTCTGTTCACACTTTATCATTGTCTACAGACTACATTAGTCTTGAAGTCTCTACAACACCAGTCTCTTTTCATACAATACATTTAACTAGTGCTATTGTATTTGGTTCTTTTCACAACTCTAGGCAATTTAAAAGCTAATGCAAATCAGTTACCATTAGGTGACATTAAAGTTTGCTTTTTTTGTGATTTGTACTATACTAAGTGTTAAATGTTGCATATATACAGTGCTCCCATTGATACAAAACAATTACACACCAGATGAATCTCCTGTTAGAAGAAACTAAAAAAGTATCACATTACTGTGAAATTGTGAATCATAATGCATTGGCCAAATGCCTACCAGTAAAAAGATTTTTTGTTTGTTTTATTAACTTTTCTTTACTTAGTCTTTAATTTAATTTATATATATATAGTTATCTAGTAGAGGCACTATTTGACAATTGTTATTCAATGTTATGGTAAAAAGGAATCATATTTAATTAGCGTACATTATTCTGGGACAAAATCAAAATCTATCTTGTAGTTTTACTAACGTGAGTGCATGCGCATAATATACACAAATAACAATGACCTTTTCCATTACTACAGCCCAGGGCTTATTCCAAAGATCAATTAACTGATTGTCATTGTCGATATTGTTTTAAATTTAAGCGATTTGCATTAAATAAGAACATATCAGATCTAAAGTCTTGACACCAAGACTTACATAATGACATAACTGTCCAAATATTACTGTAATAAACAATAAGTACACCGTTATGCTACGATATGTAATATAATAAGTAAGTACTTCGTATATTTTGGTAAAATGTTGTTTTTTTGTTTAGATTTATTTTTCTTTTGATATTTATTTTATTAGTAGCCTACTACTGTAGCATTTACAATATCCAAAGTAAACGCACACGTGTGCATACTTTGTCCATTCCCGAGGAAATTTGATACTGGAGATTGTACTCCTTCTTCCATCGCCACAAAAAGGACTGCCACCCCAAGACTAGGTTTATATACTAAAGCACGCGCAGTTCTACCTTTATTCTCTTTGTATTGCATTATTTGTTTTTACTTCAGAGGCAATGCAAGTCAAGCTGAATACCTCGGCTGTTCTAGCATTTTGTTTTCATCCCTGTATTAAAAATGAGATTTAATCATCATAATTTAATGGCAATATGTAATGAATTATTTTTATTTATACTAGATTTCTTTTTTCTTTTTTTCCAAAAATGTTATTTGAGTTGGTATGGGTTTAAAACTTAATAACATGTTTTAATATGAATTTTAACTGTATTCATTATGGAGTTGCATGCCAAGTCATCGGTTTCCTTTTGAAGGAAACAGATAACATACGGTGAGCACATGATTATTATTCAACAAAGAATATTCTAGGGCTAGTTGAATTTGAGAAGGGCCAGTAAGATTTGTCTTCAACTGGCCCTGCTGGCGACCTTGGTTTTCATGTTAATTTTCAACCCTGTTATTTTTGTGCCCATGGTCATTTCACCCTTATTCTAGGTCCAATTTTTATTTATGCCCAATATTTAACACCATACATTTAATGCTATATTTTTTAAGGAAGAAGTTGTTTTATCTGCAGTTATTTAGTATTCACTTGTTTTTGTCACTGATGATAAACTCATTGCAAATGATTTTTTTTCAGTTAATACACTAATAATAGTTTTTGTAATGAAAGATTAACGTAAATACAACAGTAGCATGTACGCAAGTGTCCGATGTATAAAGTTAAGAAGGACGCTGTTCCATAGGGACTAGTAAATCAATTGTGTTATGTGTTATATCGGTGCCAGTGCTTTAGATCACACTAATTTGGGCACAAATGTTTTGTCTGTTCTGAGCACACCAAGGTCGTTTTAGTGTGCACATTGATGTTAATAATAGCTGATAAAGAGTTGTACATATTCAGAAATGCATTTCAAATTATTTTAATCTAATTTGAGCTTAACATTCCACTGATTTCGAGGTGAAATGTTTTGAGGTCAACATGTTTGAACTTAATTTGGGCATACTATTTTGGGCATACTATTTTGGGCACAACCTTTATCACCTCAACTTGGTGCTACAATAAATACACCATATAGTGCACAGATAAATTAATTACAAAGAATCTGCATAACAATTTATTTACTTTTAAGAACTGAACCTTAATTGGATAGCGGAGATTTGGGTAACAGCTGACATTGGCAAAATGCAGACGGTCTCGACCATACTGTGGCTACATCAATTTGTACATCAAACATTTCATTTTATTGTCTGCAAAAATAGTATCCTACATCACATGCTCACAATGGCATTGGTCATGTGATGTAATCTATTTCTTTAAAATCTTTTCATTACATATTCTATCAAATTTGACCAGCCTCGGTGGTGTCGTGGTTAGGCCATCGGTCTACAGGCTGGTAGGTACTGGGTTCGGATCCCAGTCGAGGCATGGGATTTTTAATCCAGATACCGATTTCAAACCCTGAGTGAGTGCTCCGCAAGGCTCAATGGCTAGGTGGAAACCACTGGCACCGACCAGTGATCCATAACTGGTTCAACAAAGGCCATGGTTTGTGTTATCCTGCCTGTGGGAAGCGCAAATAAAAGATCCATTGCTGCTAATTGGAAAGAGTAGCCCATGTAGTGGCGACAGCGGGTTTCCTCTCAAAAATCTGTGTGGTCCTTAACCATATGTCTGACGCCATATGACCGTAAATAAAATGTGTTGAGTGCGTTGTTAAATAAAACATTTTTCTTTTTTTCTTTCTATCAAATTATGTTTATAATATTTTAAAATGATAAGAAATTAGCATGTTTTAAGAATTTTTTATAATATGATGTACACAACTTTTTAATATTATAAAAAATTTCATATCAATTATTTGTCATATAAAATTAACAGAATAAACCAGTCCGCATTTGAACAACTACATAAACCCCAGTAGTTTCAATTACGGTCAGCAAAATAAGTACACTGCAGGCTTGATCTATTCTAAATGTATATTTATTTTATTGTAATAAACTAAAAAAAATTGCATTCCAACTGTGTTTAAAATGACAGCATGTGATTTGAATGGATCAAAAGAGAAAAACTTGGGATCAGAAAATAACTTTAACCTATTTGTAGATAATTACCATTTTATTCAGTTTATTTATGATAAAAGATAATTTTAGAGATTTACTGGTTTAATTAGGCGTATCATAAAATATTGTTTGTTTCCGGTTACCCAACCGACTCTAATTTGAACCTGCCGACCCTAAATCTTTTTTTGTATATCCAAATTTTTTGTTTTAATATAACAACGATTTCCACGAAAACATTCCAAAGCTATCACAAGCACTAATTTGGTGTCATTTAGGGGATAACCCTACTGTGTTTTCCGATTTGCGGACGCATATTGGTGGTTTTACTGTCGCAAATTTAGTTTTATTGGCAACCCGTTAGCCATGAAATGTTTTCTTCTAACAATTGATTGATGGAGTTACTTCCCTTCAAATTGAAGTTCGGTAACTTTCGTGAGATATCGGGTGAAGAGTCGGAATGTTTTCAAATTATTTTCAAATCACTGGCATGATTCTGCAAGTAAGGTTTTGATTGGTGGACATGAGCTCCAACTGGCTGCTGTTAGATCCACATGTAATAGTGGAGCTAATTTTAATTAGATTGAACTTATTTACTGGTTTCTATCCAATTAAGGTTCAACCAAGTCTGTCCTGGACCAGTACAGAAGTTAAGTGTTAGTATGAGAGTAAACCTTCTGCCTATTATTAAACAGCAAGGGGTCTTTTGTATGTACTCTTCCATAGATAGGTTAGCACCATGTTGCCCTCAAAATCAAAATGCTTTGCCTTTTATAAATTTATAAGTTGCCCATGTAAAAAGAAGCCTTTAAACACACCTATGTAGATAGTACTACATATTTTCTTTTTTTAATTAAGTTATGAAATAGATATAAAAAATAAAATGGCCATAAGGTTTTTGTCCTTTTGAAAATTGTATAATGGAAAAAAAAGCCCTTATATTTAAAACTGCACATAAAATATGCCCCCAAAACGTCACTTTACCATGCCTTACTTCATTTCTAGGGAAAACACTGTGATGAATAGTATTGTTGGTTTGCATAATGCATTTCTATACATGCAGAGGTTAGTTTGGATGCCGGTAGTCAACACCTTTATTTAATATCCATAAATAAAATTATTTTCCAAAATAAAAAAAAATTCCTACCTACCTACCCTATATTTTTCCAACATGTAATAGGAAACAAGTAAAAAAAAAATTTCGGCCTCATTTATATTCTGCGATGAAATAATTACCAACATATTTCTGCATTTCACATCCTTTTACTATTCTTACTTTGATACAATTTACGGCAACAAAATAGAATCGCCAAAAATATCTGCCCGGTCCCCCCTTTCATTCGTTCCATATATATAAGCTCCATAAAAAAAATCCCTCTTTACATTGATGAGGAGGGGGGGGGGGGGGGGGGAGAGACAGACCAGGCAGATATCTTTCCATAGAATCTACCCAATGGCTAATTGTGATATACAGTGACAGGATAAACAGTCAATCAAATTTATTAGGGTTTAACAGAGGTGCAGAAATGGAACATATTTCACTAGCCCGCAGGACCACAATAATTTCTACTAGACCGGCAGTCTATAGAATAATAAACTATTAATAATATTATAATATACAGTGTCTTCACTTCAAATGATGTATATAAATATATTGACAAAACATTATTAATAACACCTGGTAAATGATCAACATCACATGGCAAACAAAATCAAAATGACAGTTTGCCTGTTGGACTGGTAGTTGCATTTTTTAACTCGTCATCAGAATTTTTACTCGCATTTGGCGAGCGGGCGAGTACTTTCTGCACCCCTGGATAATAAGTGACAAATACAGTGGAAGCCAAAAGCGTCTACAATTACCTGAAACTTATACCAGGACCTTGCCATAGATTATCAGAACAATACAAAAATAATTATAATTGATAATATATATATGTAACATTAGTTATTTCAACGGGGAAACAACCTATTTTATAAGCGAAATGACCCAACTTTTAGGACTACCATGACTTGGGTGAACTGGTAACAAGGGTGCAACGATGCATAAATGATTTCCATAGTTAAATAAGGTAAATCATATCATAGTTACAGCAAGTTGTTAATTTCAAGCCCTGTTGCAATTGCAATGTCGTGCATTATAGCTATTTTTGGTTCTTTGGGGTATTCTGGCTGACCTAACCCAAACACAGAATGATGTTAGTAACGTTCCAATAGAATTGAATTTTGCATCATTTAACTGTAAAAAAAAAACAAATTATAAAAAAATTAACGAGATCGTACCAACTGGTTTGTGATGACGTATTGCATGAAACAAATTTACTTCCATGTCAACATTCCAGTTTATTTCGGAATCGTCCATGTTTAAAAAATATCGTCTTCCTTAGTACTCTTTTCCACTTGTCAAGAGCACCCCTTTGCAATTTCGCTGTACAAGTAGCCTAAATTATTTAGTAAAATTAAAAGTGATATAATATTATTATCAAATAACAAACAAACAAAAAACCCGAGTCCATCGAGAGCTTTCTGTTTATATTAACAGATGGGATTGGTCAATAGGCATAGCCTAGATATAAATACCTTTCCCTACATTATACAAGACGTGTCATGGACAGAACTCTCGAAGTTTATCACACAGGTCGAGGTAATTGGATGGACAAATATCTAGGAGAGAGACCGTTGCATAGTATGTACATCATACATGTATTTTATGTCTTCTCCTCCTCTCAACTAGTGGTATAAATCCTGTTTCTTTTTACAGCGATTAGTGAGATGTCCCACGAACAGCCCCACAGATGGTGCGTAAAGCACCAAGCTGGATATTGTGTAACGACTGATAGATAAAGGGTACAGTTATCCCAAATTATGTCAGCATAATCAAAAAGTGAAAAAATAAATGAACAATATATTTTTCTTGCGATTTTCTAGAGAGCCGATTGGCCTATTTCAGCGAACGGAGAAAATTTGTCATTTTGCTTGGGGGGGGGGGGGGGGGGTCTATAACGTTCTAGATATAGAGAATAATACATGAGTGACCATTAGATACCATTTATCTCCCAACGAGTTGTTTTAAAATATATCTAATGAGCGAAAGCGAGTTTGATACGTTTTTAAACAACGAGTTGTGAGATAAATGGTACCTAACGGACACGAATGTATTATTCTATTTCTTACATATCCTCACATATCTTTCACAGTAACGTTATCTAGGTACAATTTAGGTTTTATAAATGGAATACTTTTTCTGGTAAATGTCATCATCAGAATGAGATACATGAACTATGTTATATTTGTTATACTATGGGTATATATATATATTTCAGTTCTCACCCACTGTCCTCGATATATATTTGCTCCTTTGTACATATTTGTGGAGTTTTTTCTCTTATTTCTTTTTCTGTTTTATTCTTCTTCTTCGTGCGTGCGTGCGTGCGTGTGTGTGTTATTAATCCCGGCCCGATTCCTGACATTACCAGATCCGTACGATATTTGGAATGGGGGTGGGAGGGAGATACAGTCCCTAATGGGGTGGGGGCAAAAAACGTTCTCAGGTGGGGGCACATCACCCTCATGGCTAGGCCAAGTATTCTGTCGGTAAAAGGGGAGCAGGTCAATTCGCCCCAAAACCAACTCGCCTCAGCAGCTGGTCAACTCTCCCCACACTGTCTAGTCAACTCATATCAATTATATTTTAAACAATAATGTGCATTAAATATTGTTGAATATGCACAGCAGTCGGAGTCCAAAAGCCTTGCCTGATCATTCCTTTAGTTTAAGGAAATAAAGGACAAACTCACAAACGTCGTTAAAATAGGCTTGACAGTTCATTGTAATAGATTATTATTTATCCGATATTAGGATCTTCCCACTATAAAGCAGAGTTTCATTGTAATGTTAATAAATAAAATGACACCAAAGTTGTAGACGTCTAATTTTAATCTCGTCACAATTATTTACGTACAGTAAAGTTTAGAGCGAGTTGTCCAAACACCGTGGGGCGAGTTGGTTTTGGAGCGAGTTGACCAGCATTCAGTAAAAGAGCTAGACGGACATTTGGACAGTTGGTAGCTCTTTTACTGTCAGAGCACTAAGGCTACCTCCCGGACACATTCTTGCTTAGATGATGATGATGATGATGATGATGATGATGATGATAATCATAATCATAATCATAATCATAATCATAATCATAATCATAATAAACAATGCCTAAAACAATTAGAATCTCCGAAATTTTCAACCGTTCATAGCCAACCAGTCTTGGAACTTTTAGCGGAGGATGATTTTGTGGATAAAAAAAATACGTTAGCGAAATTTGGTATTCTTAATATCGGACTAATTTATTTATATACAGTGCATCGCTATTATTCTGTTACAAAATGAACTTCACAGGTAGTGGCTCCTCGCTTCAGCCACCTATGTTTAATGGTAAACGGACAAAACCCCACCCGGAAAAAACCCCACTGGATAAAACCCCACTGGAAAAAACCCCACTCGGACATAACCCACACAGAAAAAAACCCACTCGGACATAACCCCACTCATATATCTCAATATATAACAAAATCGTATATACAGTATTTATTTTTTATTGAAACAAGTGTAATCTAGCCTACTTCCACCTCACACAGTGGCCGATGCCTTTCAGAACTTCCGAAATGGACTTGATGTCATCCCGTCTGTCAGTGCAGAGGTTATGGAGCTTCGTCTGCAGCTTCTTTATGTGGTGTCGTACCCGTTTTGCAGGTCGTTCACCACGCTCATCCATAAGTCGTGCAGTAGCAGCCTGGGTTTGATCCTTCCGAATGCTGTCTATGGCTCTCCAGATGGTTGGGTGGGCATGTCCAACTAGTTTCGCAAAGGAATTGTTCCACCCCTCACATATGTTATTGGTTCTGGATCCACCTTTCAATGTGATGGTGTGCACATTCCAGATGGATGGTGCGTACGCAGGGGGAATACGGCGCATACGAAGAGGAGGTACAGATCCATCTGATCGTTGAGGAGGCTGAATACGGCGATAAGATCCTGACACATAAGTGCTGTCAAAATACACGAGCAAGGGTTCCAGCCCATCAGGGGTCCATCTGATGTAGAATTTATGACATACCCAATCAACAATGGGAAGCCCTAAATCCATGATTTCCTTGATCTCTTAGAAGAAAACCTGGCCTCCTTAATCTCTTGATCACAAAGTTCAGATAATCCTTTGTCATGGAGATCAATGCAATCAGTGCAACACTTGACTGATCAAAATACAAATGTAAACTTTATTCTTTATCATAATCTATTTTGTGAATTTTATTTATAATTTTATTCTTCCAAAACAGAAATTTCAACTTTATTTCATATTTTTCAGTTTTATGTGTAAAATGGTCACAGTGGGGTTTTGTCCATTTTTCTCATTTATTGATGGGGTTATGTCCGAGTGGGGTTTTTTCCAGTGGGGTTATGTCTGGGTGGGTTTTTTTCCAGTGGGGTTTTATCCTGGATTCATGTTTAATACATGCAAATTGTCTTTTAGATACTTTTAGCGAATAGTCTCTTATAAGTCAGTACATAGTGGTTCATTACTATTTTATAATTTATATTGCTTGTATTTCTATGCTAAATTTTATTCTGTTGTAACGAGGTGTCTTTAATAAAGTATCTGTCTGTATATCCAATGTAAGTAATGCATTTCACTTATGTTGTCGTTGTATACTCAGAGATATAACCATCCCAGAGATAACCAACCTCACTTCAGAGACTGTTCATAATCGTGTACCATCATCAAAATCCTTGGTATATTCATATCTAACCAATCTGTGTTTTATTTTGTATAGGAATAAGTTGTGGGACAACGAAAGTTAAAGGTGTTACAATTATATATATATATATATATATATATATATATATATATATATATATATATATATATATATATATACAACAATATATATATATATATATATATATATATATATATACAAACAATATATATATATATATATATATATATATATATATATACAACAATATATATATATATATATATATATATATATATATATATATATATATATATATATATATATATATATATATATATATATATATACAACAATATATATATATATATATTAAATACAATACTTTTTTATAATTTTAAAACTGTAATATGAATAAAAAAAAATACATTTGTTATTGATAAAAACAAGTATTAGTCGATGAGAATTAATTGCCAGAAAACGCTAAACTTGCCGCTTGGGAATGACTGATTATTCTTTTGTTTATATAACCAGATGGCTTGGGACTTAGCTGGAACAGGGATCTGCTAGACAATACCTAAACAGCGTTGGGTGTAAATTATATGTGAATTGCAGGACTCTTGTTTAAAAACAATAACAACAAACCCCGAGTGACACTTCTTTATTGATTGCACGAATTTTGAGATATTATGACAGATGGAGCCACCAATGAGTTTAGTCCCTGAGAAATCACGTGACGGTCTTAATCATTACAACAAAGCACTTGTAGTTTAGCATCAAATAGTTCTGATGCGGGAGGAAACCACCAGTGCTAGACCCAAGAAGAGACACAACAACAACGTCTCTGTTCTGCATATAATCGCACGTGCCTGTACTCGCGCAAAGTAATGGAGGGCAGAGGTTTCACTGGTGGATTTTCTGGACGAGGTAGAGGTGGTGGTACAACTCCAGAAAGATCAGATTGGCGTTCACGCGAATATGGAGACTCGGGAAATTCTACATCTTTCTATATTGAACAAAAAGATGTTGGCCGGATCATTGGTAAAAAAAAAAAAATATCAGCCATTTTCTTATTTTATTTTCGCGTCCATGTTTTTCATCTTGACAATCTTGTTCGTTAACCATTTTCTTTTGTTATATGTTAATTTTTCAGTTAGTTTTGCGGTATTATGGTAGTTATGAATGTGTTAAAACTCTTTCATGTGATTTTATAAACCATATTATAAAAATGTCTTTGTTGCTGGACAAAGTATGTTTGCGCGGTAATTGGGTCATGTGAACTACCGAAACGTGGTGAACCACAACGAACCGGTCGGTAGTAGTTAGGGAGAATAATTTACTTTCTAGCTTTTAAAAAAAAGATAAATGAAGTGGAGGCAATCTTACCCAAGTTCTACAGAAAGAAAATGGGTTAGGGTTGAGAAAATTGTACAGTAATGACAAGTCGTTAATTCTTCCTGTGTTAAATTTGCTCCAAAAGCACTGCCAGAAAATCCAAAATGTAATTTTTTTTAATAAAATAGAAAATTATTATCCAGACCAATGTATATATATCCTAAAACAAGTTTAAAAAAAAATTAGTTGAGAAATGGTCTTGATAAAGAATTTAACCATGAAGTTAGTTTAGTTTTAGGAGGGGGAACCACAACCTTGGAATAGAAATACAGCACCATAGTATAGCAAATCTTCTCTCCACCCCCCCCCCCCCCCACCCCACCCTCGAGCATATTTTCATTTGTCAGAACAAATGGACAAGTGCTTATTTTAAACACTGCCCATACCCTGTCAACTCCAGTTGCATTCAGCTCACACATTGTAAATATTCAAATTCATAGCGCCATAACCACTTTACTGACACATAGGCGATTTCTAGAGCAAACCCTGTGTACTGCTTTGGCATGTCCAGTCACTCACATTGGTGTCTGAAATTCCACCTGTGTGTGTGTGCTTTGCTGCCAGGAGTTGCTGTAACTGTTAATTGCTCCCCATAGTCTGAACCATAGGTGGCCATTGCGCAATATGATTTAGTGAAATAAGAGTACATTTGCCAGTCATAGATTTTTTAACATAGCAGACTAATACAAATGTTTTGATGTAATTCAGTGGCCAGATATACAGGGATTGTATGGGTCCTGGAAAGTCATGTAATTTTCATTTGGGTCATGGTTAATCTATTCTTAATGATTTATGACAACACCACCCATTGTTTTGATGGGGATGCAGTGAACTCGTATGAACGGAAAACTCGTATGGAAAAAATAACGGTGAACTCGTATGGGGATGTATGGTTATGCAGATAAACTTTGATATTTCTCTTAAATGTGTATTTTGACACTTGTTTTGTATACATGCTTCTTATTTATGTCACCATCAGTCAACTATTTGCGTGTCAATGACAGTCACCTATTTTCGTGTCACCCGTATGTTCAAAGTATGTTTAATTTATTATGTAACAAACATCCAATGAATAATAAATAGCGGGCTAGCAGATTTGTCGAACTCTGCATAAAAACTACACACACGTTCTTGAAGTTGCTATATAGTATACGGTATTGGATATATCAGTTTGTAATTTCCATACGAGTTTATACAAACTTAATAACTCACTGGTTACGAGAACTATATTCACGTAACCGAACAATCGGTTACCTAAGATTTTGAAATATTGTCCCCTGGGCATGGTAAACAGTTAAAACACCATTTCAGGGCAAACATGAATACATTCTAGCAACAGTTTCAAAATAAGCACATGCATGCTACATGTTGTGGTCAAAAACAGTTTTAAATATGCATTTTAAAACGTACTGTATCAAACTACTTAACGCAAAAATACTTCATTTTGTGTCAGGCAAATTTACTGCTAATTAAGTTTGTGATTGTCAAAGCTTCGGCCACTTATTTCCAGGCTTATGTGCAAAATTTTTTACTATTTATTTTTCAGGAAAAGGTGGTTCAAAAATAAGGGATCTGCAAAATGAAAGTGGTGCAAATATAAAGGTATGTTTAGTCTTTCTACCACTGCAAAAGTTGCCATGAAATTGAACTGCTTCAAAACAGAAATATTTTGTCTGACAAAAATAACTGTCAAAGCTCAAACAATTTCAAATTTGTACTGGACAAAGTCTGTCACAGGCCACATATTTCCAGGCTTTTTATGTGTGGTCTATGCAACTTGTGTTAAGTTAAATAATTCAGAAGTTGGCCTATCTATGTATTGTGTGCTTACTGAAGTTATTCTATATTTCCTTTCAAATTATTGTTCATCAAAGATTTGACAATATGCACATAATAAACAAGTTAATAAAATTTTACTAAATAATAGTAATAATCAGATATGTCAGAGGGACTATACTAAAGAGGCTTAAAAACACTGACATTAGGGGTTGGAGTGGGGTAAGTATATTCATATTTACAAAATAGACTTAACTGCAACATTTGACAATTTTTGTTTTTCACTAGCCGTCGGGCATGGCAATTGTAGTTATTTACTAGCCCAACATTTAATATCACTAGTAGCCACGGGAGTGAGGCTACCATAATCTAGAAGCCCTGATAATACTTTACTAAAATTATGTGTGATATCTGGGGTACTTGTGGGAAAATATTGTGAATAAATCTATGGAGCAAATATCGAAAATCCTAAAAATAGCAATTATTTTGCTAAATTAAAGTAACATTTGCCCCTTGTTTTTAAAGTTCCCAATTGAAAAAATAAATCCATGTTGTAACTGGCACATTTTTCTGAATGTTGACGTTTAGTAATGTGAATTTTAAGGTGCTACCTAGAGGCAAGCTCTGTTGCAGTGTCTGGTGTCAAAATCCCCCCCAAACTAAACTTGACAACCCCTACACCTATAAACATCTCTCATCAGTCTAGACCCCCACCATACTAAAATTCCTGCACATTCTGTGTTATTAAAATGGTAACCGTGAATAAGTCTATATTTAACCTTGGTGTGTTTATCAGTTTCACTTGGTGTTTTTGTTTGTCAAAAAATTTAATTGTATTTTTGCAGGTGTACAGCAGAGACGTTCAGCGAGGGGAACAAGTGAAAGTTGAGATCACAGGGAATCAAGACTGCCAACTGAGAGCAAAAGACTTGATTGATAATATTACTCTCAATAGTAAGCACTACTATATCTCTTTGATTTGAATGTTTCTACTTTATGAATTAGGCTACCTTTCTATTAGTGTGGTTTACCCACATGGCTAGCATATTTCCACAGTTCTTCGGAGACTGTTCCTTCCATGAACGTCGTTAATTAAACGGCCATGTTTTTCTATTTTGTTTCTTACTGCAAATTGAAACATGTCATTGCTAAATGTGGATAATGCATTGCTGATTAAATGATACAGAAAGCCACATTTGATCAAATCAAGATTTGAACTATTTAATAGACGAGAGCTAACACCTGTGAAAAGGACAGATTTTGTAAACATGAACTAATAAGTAGATTGCTTTCTGTAATCTAGTGCGGGAACTTCAGTTTTGATAGTTAAAAATATCAATATTTTCATGTCGACCAAAAGCGGAAAAATTAGTAATCCCCTCAAAGTGACATAATTTTATGGATTCCATGTGCTGTTTAAGCCACACAACTGGACAAAAAAAAATGATACATGGTGTACTTTTTTGCTGCACACCTAACACCCATGGATGTCAATGCATTTGATTTTTACTGCTTGGCAGCAGAAATAGCTGCATGGTTAAAATACCAAGGAAAAGGGAGTCTCACTGTCATTAATCATTTTATTTGTAGCACCAGTTGTATATGTTGTCCATTTTTAATGGTCAATATATATTTTGAAAAATTATCTTGAACAGGGTTAGCTCTGCCACTCCCCAAATTTGCCAATTGTAAATTTTAGGAACAATTGGTGAATGTTATTTTAATATGGCGAAAAAAAATTACCGTAAATCCATGATTAGAGACTAGTTCTCGGAGTATTACTGCTGTTACAGTACAACAAATATAGTTAGGAATACACATAATTTATTTCTTTTCGTCCTTAAAATACTCCATGTTCTGTAATAATGTAATTTTCTGCGTGAAATAGATGTCAAACACATTTAAATGTATGCTTGGTATAACTGCTAATCGCAGACCTTATATCATCATTTGGCTAAAGGTTTTGCACAGCCGGGGCTAGCCCTGCTTGAAGTAGAGATTATTTATAGCTACAGTAGATTATAAAAACCCAAGTTATTTACTGTATGTCAATTATAAATTGTAACTGGTTGTTGCATTGTGATACTGACATTTTTATTCAATTTCTTTTCAGGTGATGGATTTGGTGACAGGTTCGTAACATTTTTATTTTAACTATTTTACAAAGGTCTTTCAAATAATTGATAAACATTTTGTCATTCTGGAAAAGATAGCCTTTTTTTGTTATGTTACTATTACATTGTCATTTGTTAATTCTAAGTTGTGAATCATAAATGTATCGTTAATGTTTTAACATTTTTAACAAATATATATTTTGTTTATGTAATATTTCAGGCCATACGGAGGTGATCGAGGAGGAGGAGGAGGAGGAGGAGGTAAAACATTTTTATTACATTTTGCTTGCCTTGCACAATCTGTTTCTTTTTTATAATTTTGTTTACAAAGGGATGTTCTTAACTTGTAGCATACATTTTGCATGACTGGCATAGGGGAAATTTTCATGATTCACGTTGCATCTAAAATTAATAACAGTATCTTAAATGTTTTGTTAATTTTACATCCACATTTACCTATTACCTATTACTACATTGCAAAGTTTTAAGTAACCAATATTTTTATGGTTTATTAAAAAATATTTGACTGGATTTAGCCAATTGCTAATTTTTATCTAATGTAGTTAAATTTATATTTGCCTCATAAAAATATTTTTAATTTAAAGGAAATGCTCTACATATCTGAAAATTGTCTAAATTCTTTCCAGTGAGAACTCTGGAAGATTGCTGGTTGACTTTAACAAACATTAGTATGCAGTTTATGACCATAAAAATGTTGATATTTGACTATTCATTAACAATTTTAATTATTTGTACTTGGTTTTTATAAATAATGCACCAGTAAATATTTAACAGTATCCATCCACCCTCCTACAAGACATTGAAAATATGACAACATTGTCAATGTCATTCTTTTTAAGTGCAGTGTGTCCGGTAGACGCAGAAAGTGTCTGTCCGTTGGGCCGCATACTACAGAATTATTGGCCAGCATCTCTCAAAGCTGTTTGTAACTTGTTCCTCTTTGTTTGTATCAAGATCATGCATGTTCTTAATTGAGGTAAGTTGCACCTCGGTGTGATACTTGCAATTCACATTTCAGCAACGTCTGTGCAAAAGCTGATATTGTTTTCCATTTATTTAAACAAAATTTATACCAAGACTTGATGGCAGTTTAGGAATGAGAATCTGTCAAGATTTGGCACCGAATTTATAGTCATCGGCAACTATGGGAAAACTCAATATTTAATGATTTTAGAATATGAGAATATTGGTCATTAAATTATTTGATTGTGCATGAGATTTAATTGACATAAATTACTATAAATTAGGTGCCATTAATGACTGGTGCTTTTTAATCTATAATTTTTTTATGTCCTTCAAGAACCGTGCATTATATCTGAAGCAAATTGCTTTTGCCAAAACCTTTCTGAATTGCTGAGTGCATCATTTATGCAGCTTTGTAAATGGAGTGGTTTAAACAAAACAATAATTTTTGTTAATTTCTTTTCAGGTTATGGCTACAGTAATGGAGATGATTACAGGTTTGTAGTTTGCATTCTTTTTAATTTTAGATCATAACTCACACCTTTGTCATTATCCCCTCCCGGTAATTTGTCAAAAGGATTGCGTCTCAACAATACATACATAGGAATTGGTTCATGGCATCTTCATTGAGTTTGCATTTTGCCAATCTGCATCAAAGGTCATGGTCACTATTAATAAAATTAGAAATGCAATCATCACTCTGACTTTATAATTTTCATGAAACCTTACCTAGGAATAAGATCAGGACATCGGTAAGAGTTCACATTTCGGCTCTACTGGGTCCATGGTCTAGGTTACTAAATATATATTGTCATTGATCAAGACTTCATTTCTCATTTAGTTTTGGAGATGTGAAATTGTTGGGTCTCTATAGAGAGATATATTGCTTTAGTACTCTAGAATACTTGTTCGTCCGAGTTAATGGCCAGTATCTCCATCTTGGCATGATTGGTGGTACAGGTATATATGTGAAAGATAGATTTAGTTTTTTCTCGAAATTACAATACTCAACTGTATAATTAACTTCTGTAATCGTGAAGTTGCAAGTTTTAATTTCTGAATGTCTACAGGTCACAACGTAACCATTTTGCAGCTAGTATACATTTAATTTAGCGTAACACAAGTGAACAGAAAGGCAGTTCGTGTGAAATCTTGTGCCCTGGGGAAGGTGGTGTGTCGCATACTATTACTAGGTCACTGTGACCTACTTTTCACATTCTACTGCATGTAAATCCTAGTCTGGACCATATTTTGCATACAGGACCATCAAACCTCACATGTACAGACAACTTGGGATGGCGGTGTGTCATATCTAGTTCATAATTAGAATTGAAACATACTCATAACATTCATTAATATCTATGATGGGCGTGTCATGTATCTCACCGGTACTCTTTGTTTATTTCAGAGGTGGCGGAGGTGGTTATGGTAGACGTGGCGGCGGTGGTGGTGGTGGTGAGTATTGATAACCAGTTTATTTGTTTTTGTGACTAGCAGCCATTTGTAAACAGGGTTGAAAATTAACATGAAAACCATGGTCACAAGCAGGGCCAGTTGAAGAAAAATCTTAATGGCCCTTCTCAAATTCAACTAGCCCTCCAATTTAACTAGACAGCGAAAATCAAAACTATAATTTTCTTTGAATAACAATAATAACCATGCCTATAGTGTTTTTGCGTCAAAAGGAAAACTATGAATTGGCATATAACTTCATAATGAATAATGTTAACATTCATATTTGAAATATTAAGTTTTAAACCCAAATTACCTTTAAGTGATACAGATTAGATATAATTTTTAATACAGGTGTAAAGAAAAATGCTACAATAGCCAAGTTATGCAACTTCACTTGCATTGTCTCTGAAGTAATCTATAATGCAATGCAAAGAGACGAAAGCCTTAAATGGTAGAACTGCACATGTTTTAATAAATTAGTCGGGGAGTGGCTTTCCTCTTTATGGCGATGCAAAAGGGATGAACTCCATTAAAACATTTCCTCGGGAGTGGCTGTCCTATAGACAAGGCACTAGATAAAGAAAGACATGTTTTATTTAATGATGCTCAACACATTTTATTTACGGTTATATGGCGGAATCACCCACTATTTTGCCAAATACCCATTTGACTGCATTGTGCAGAGATACAGCCTTGATCTTGTATTGTGGTTTTGTTGTTCAGATTACCTTGGATGTTCTATCAATTGCCTTAACCTTTAGACTACTGGATTAATTTTTAACAAAAACCACGTTGAGTGGGTACAAGTTTATAATTTTTACTCACATATATTCACTTAAATGTTTCATAAATACATGAAATAAAGTTCATAAATATATGAATCGGTAAGTATTATTTTCGTGTCTTTTTTTGTAATTTTTATTATTTTAGATCGGCTAATGGTGATTAAAATTAGGCAAAAAATCGAAAAAGTTGCGTTTACTTACGGGCATTTGTGGCCAGCTGTCCAGTATTTATGTCCATTATTCCCGATAACAGTGGTTTTCTGATCAGAATTTTTTTTAAAACTCGAACTACGATTCATATTGCAATATTTGGTAATTTTCGTTGTTGGTAAAACGATCAAAGTTATTATCAAATTAGCTGTTACAATCAGCTATCGATCCCTGAAAATTACCGCGACGTGCCGCCATTGTTGTCAAGCGAAAATACTTGCCGAAAACCACTTTTTGAACTCAAAATTTCAAGGTATTTTCAATTGAAAAAATCAAAACAAAAACCACCATTTTGAAAACAAATCTTTTTTCTTTAATTATATTTCCGTTTCCGGTGAGTGTCGTGTGCAAAACGGCGGGAAATATGAATTGGGGAATGCACTGTATACAGTGCACAGTATATCGACTGACGTGACGTCGGGCGAGATATCTCGCCTGCAGTAGTCAGAAGGTTAAAACCTGTATCATAAAAGATTTAACCTATGCAGTTATATAAATATTATTTTTTATTATTATTTACACTGAAAGAAAAGTTATTTCAGATGGTATGGGTTTACAATTTGATTAATGTTTTATATATGAATTTTATATTTACATGCCAATTAATTGACTTTTGGAATAATCCATGTAGTAATGGAACATTTCATTGTTAGGATTAATTTGTACCATAACATTTAATAATGTCAAAAAGTAAGTCAACTAGATAATTATGGCATATCGAGTCCCATTACAATAAGTGTTAAAAAACAATTTCAATTCCTGCCAGAACTGTTGTTCGCGCCAGCAGAGACCGCAGTGTGTTTTGCCACACTGGTCATTCAATTCAGTTTTAGTGCGTTCCTTTTTCAACTGGTAGTACAATAATCGACGGTCACTCAACGGGCTATCTTTGTAAAATTCACCCTAAGCCAATAATGGTCGCCACAGGTGACCGGGCAACTGCTAATTTTCAACCCTGTGTAAATATTACTACCATAACAGAACTGTATACATTGGAAAATTACAATGTTAGTACCCTAGTCCATTGTTGATGCTTGTACATTTTCATAGGAGACAAATGAATTGTATTATTAACATGGTCAATTTTAAAATTTAATTCTGTGATCTGTGACTGTATTGACTGTTAAACAAGTGACCTAGAACAAGGAAATGGTAGTATAGCCACTCGGTACATTGCTTAAATTAAAACTAACCCAATATTTTTTTATTGCAGGTGGAGGAAGCAGAGCGTGCTATAAATGTGGAGAGGAGGGGCACATATCCCGAGATTGCCCTGATGGAGGTTCTAGAGGTATGCGTTGATCAATTATTGCCTCATTTTACCACTTGATTTACATATCACGTCATAATGTGTTTTGGTCCTTGGGCCAAGTTATTCATCAGTACATATAGTTACGGATAGTTTTTATCATTTGGATGTCTGGTTTGCTTAAAATTTATGTATGATTGCATTTTCACTTTCAGTGGCGTCTTGACGCCATTTAGATGTACAATAGTTATGTTTAGTTACGTGTTTGTAGGTTTTTGTTGTGGGTTAATGTTTAGTTTGTTTTTGTATTGCTATAAATGTTAATTACGCGACTTAGATTGCACTGTACAAATTTCAGACATTGCTACACAATTTAAAAACATTGCATAATATATCAGCATCTGTATGCTTGACTATTACTTGATGGGTCTGTTTCACTATTCAGTACAATGTTAGTTGACTGACAAGTTCACTATGGCTAATTTATGCTTAAAACCTTTGTTTTTCTTTAAGGTGGTGGAGGTGGTGGTGGAGGTGGAGGTGGAGGAAGTCGATCATGCTACAAGTGCGGTGAGGAAGGACACATTTCACGCGACTGTCCAGACAATGCTTATTGATCGTGTAGACTGTGCATTGATTGGATAATTGGATTTATCAATACAAATGAAACTCACCTACCGATTGCTAGACTTTATTGTGCACTGGTTTGATTACCAGTTTTATCATTACTTCAGTGAAAAATAAAAACAATGTGTATCGTGATCGAACTGAATTTGATTTTCATAAGTAACTACAGTACTTGTCCCTTTGTTCAGTTCAAAATTGGTCAGTGACAAGGCAATAGTTTGTAAGGACCCCACTTAATACTTAGATCCTGGAAACAAACTCTGTTGGAATATTGAAATGGCATTGCATTAGTTGTGTTGTATTAACAGATCTCCATCCTTGGCGCCATTTGCTTTCCATAATGTTTGAGACTTGTAAAGTAATCCATGTACTTTGTGAAACTTGACATTTTCTGCGAGTTGTATACAATAAGTGGATATGCGTTGCACCTGTGTAAAGGAACCTGTTCGAAATGGATGGCCTGTGTTGTGGCAGTGTTGGTTACCTATTTACATGTACTGGGATACGAGTTGGAATACACATGGCATCTTTTATGAATCTGTTACCCCTACTTAATAAAACGCAAATGTTTTCAGTTGCTAGCTGTTGATACTTCGCAAAGCTCAAATTGTGGATTGGGACGCATTCTGTTGCTTCTCAAATTTTAATCTATTGATAATAGCAAGGCTGTTTAAGAAATTAGTTTTCCTCCTGAGACTTGTAATGGAACTTTTTAACAATGTGTAATGCTCGAGATAAATGTGTATAAAAGCTTATGATTTTTATTATCACTTTGGAAAGTTAGTGATTTTTTATGTATGTGGAATGCTCTCCAAAATGAGATGAAAGTAAAACCTGCATTCGAAATAGATTTTCATGAAGCACATTATGAATTTAAGTGATATTTTTTACCTGCTCCATGTTGCGAGCCTTGCAAGATGTTACGAGACTTTACCAATAGATTTCAATGAATGTAGTAGTTCGCATTTGTCACGGTGTACCTGGCTCCTACAATGTATTTCCAGTATGTAGCACATTTTAGGGTACACGTAAGTGTAAACTTTATTTGGAAATAATACTTCGAGATGTGTCCATTATTCTATGTGCTGATGATGTAACATGATGATTGTGGCTAACTTAACATAACGTGAATACAAATACCTGTTTAAATAACGTGAATACAAATGCCTGTTTAATAAAATTGCGTACAACCAAGTGATTAATCTGTTGTTAATTTGATTCATTATTAATGGAGAACAGTCGTATTTGCAAATGCTTGTTCTTTTAGGACAGTTGAGGGAAAAGATATTTCTTTTTGTATTGGTTTAAATAAGGTTCGGGACTGGTAAAGCTTGATGGGTGGTAGGTGGGCAGGCCTCCCAGACCTATATTTCCTTGAACAAATTTTTATAGGATCCTATAAAACTCCTTTATTGAGATTCATTTCCTATATTCGACTCGATTGCTTTGCCAAAATGCCGATGAATAAAATGTTTCCTAGTTATATTCAGTGAAATTATCCTGGATATCAAAATGGACTGCTGGCAAGCCTTGGTATATATTTGTAAATGGGGTTAAAAATTAACATGAAAACCATGGTCACCAGTTGAAGAAAAATCTTACTGGCTCTTCTCAAATTCAACTATCCCTCCAATTTAACTTTTTTTTTAATAATAACCATGTATAATGATAACCATATATATATATATATATATATATAGTCCATTTGCGTCTATATATATATATATATATAGTCCATTTGCGTCTAAAGGAAACCGATGAATTGGCATTAACTTAACGAATAAAGTTAAAATTCACAGTATACCAACCCAAATCGCATTTAAAGAGAAGAAAAGAAACGGCCCAGTATAAATAAGTTACTATTAAATGATACAGATTAAATATAATTTTTAATATAGGGATCAAAAAAAAAAGAGGTGCTTCAATATGGAGAACTCTCCAGTAAAGGATCTCCTTGGGAGTGACTGCCATCCTAAAGAATCCTAGAATCGTCAACTATTTTGCTAAATGCTCAATCGACTCAGCATTGTGCAGAGATGGGGCCCTGATCTCGTATTACGTTGGATTTATCCTATGCAGTTTTATAAATATATATTGTTTTTATTTACACTGAATGTTTTACCCCAAAAAACATTTCAGATGATATGGGTTTACAATTTAATAAATTAAAGTTTTTATATGAATTTTATCTTTAGGCCTACATGCCAGTTAACTGACTAGAAATAATCCATGTAGTAATGGAACATTTCATTGTTAGTGTTAGTTAAGTACATGTTAAAATTTGATTTTTGTCCCGGAATAATATAAGCTAATTAAATACGATTAATACATTGAATAATGTCAAAAAGTAGGTCTACTAAATAATTATGGTGTATCCAGTCCATTAATCCGACAACTTAAAAAAAATTCCCAAAACATGTTTGCAATACGTTTTTGAGCTATATTTTTTTTTAAAGCCTCGGACCAAAATCTCAGAAGTTGAGGCCGAGTCTGTTAAGTCTGGCGTTGTCAATATATAGAACATGTTCAATAATGTTGTCTGTTGCCAGATCTGTAGCTCGCGCCAGCACAATAGCGGTGTGTTTGTCATTTGATTCAGTTCCAGTGCGTTAATTTTTCACCTGGTATCTTATTCACCAGATTCTAAAATCAATGGTCGCCCAACGGACTACCTTTGTGAAATTCATAGTCTCCCATAGCCAATAAAGGTCGCTACGGGCAACCGGGCAACTGCTAATTTTCAACCCCGTTGAGGTAGTAGATGGTATCTTGTGTACATATGCAAGGTAAGAACATACCATTAGTAATGTAAATGTCTTTAAAAATCCGTGTAAAATGTATCAATAATCGTCAAAATTTTCCGTATTTGACTCAAATTTCTATAAAATATTTTGTATGCCAGTATACTGGGTGGGCCTATGGGCTCGTTCCAGCCAGCACCACTACAGGTATCAACGGCTGTGGTGTGTATGCTATCAATATAAAAGATCCCTTGTTACTAATGTCAAATGTAGTGGGTTTCCTCTCTCAAGGCTTTGAAAATTACCAAATGTTTGACATCCAATAGCCAATTAATATATCATTGGTGTTGAAACTAACGACTTTTTGTATCGGTTTAAATAAAGTTTTGTATATTACACATGGATCTTTTCAGGATGTACATGCCATTTTGATCCATTACATTAGTACTGCAGTTAAGCAAACTAAATTTGCTCACTCCACCCTCTCCTCTCCCAACCCCCCCCCCCCCCTCCCAAAGTTAAAACCAGTTTTATCGATTCAACATTTTAGAACTTTTTCTAGCTGCTAATAAATTCAATATAAATGTTTTATTGTTGTTGAACATCTTATGGATGCAACTGTTGGACATCAATTTACGTTTTGGTAGGCGAGAAACTTTATTTGAAAGTGGCAAAGAATAAAAAAATAAAAAAATTCAATGGTATTCATCTGTCGGTTTGTATTGATCGGGAATCAGTAATTTGGCATGTAAAGTAATAATGAATAACAGTTTTTAAAATATTAGTTTTAAACCGATACCAACTTGAAAATGCGTCATACAATTAAAATGCCAACGTAAAAGTTTTATTAAATTTCGATGATATAATATTTAATAGGATAAATTTTCCTTTTTGATACAACCACTAGTAACAATTTTGTAAAACTACCTCGACTGTTCCTGCATTTGTCATTTGTCTTGACCCATATATTAAACTTGGTCAATCCAATTTGTCAACAACAAAAAATAATTAAAAGGTATTTGTTTAAAAGTGGATGTATATACAAGTTCTAACATTGATTAGTTACATGCAAAATAGGTGTAGTTTTACAGTGGTGGCTCCAGAAGATCCATTTAGGGGAGGGGGTGGGGGCAGTGACATGAAGTGGAATGCCAAGGGAGATTTGGATGGGGATCATTAAAAATTGAAAATTAATATATAATAAAATTATAACTATCGCAAAATTATGGGGGGCTGCTCCCCCCTCCCCGATCCGCCTGTTGTTTAAAATGTCTTGAAATAAATGTACATTCCCTCCTTTTGGCATTACAAATTGAGGACCTTTTTGACAAAGTTCAGTCATAGTTGAATGAAACTCATTGTGGTTGAGGGTGGGGAATCTTGTAAGTGTTATGTAAGATGGTTCCAAACAGCAATCGAAAAAGAGTGGCAACAACTGGTGGTCATATGCTTTCTTTACCATTAGGTGGGACACTCTGATCGTCCCATATGTCAGGCTTGCTTTCAGTCTTACGCCATTTATAACTGTTGGGGGTTTTTTTTAATGAAAGAATGAGATTGAATTTTTCCTGACAAACATCATACCAATTACAGAAGACTGAAGATTATTTTCTAAGTGCAAGAAGGGATATACAGGTATTGGCAATGAAAAAAGTAACACTGACAATACACATTCTCGATTCATTCACATTTTGTACATTTATAGAAATAAATTATTCAATTGTATATTGAAGATGTCTGTTCATTTGACTTCTTCCACCATTATTATAATAGTCTAAATTTGAACAATATTTTGGAAGGTAAAAATATATCTGTTCCTTGTTATTATGTTGACAACTCTCGGATCAAGTGAATGATGTTAATATTCTCATATCCACTAGATCCTGTTCTGATGGACAATTTTAGATTTACTAACGGAGGGACAAAACATTTAAAGGCACATACCCTAGTTTTTAAACACGAAGGCATTTTTTTTTTTTTTTACTATTGGAGCTGTTTTTGTTAACTGAAATCATGTTTAGATTATCCATCCCCGTACATTCGTAGTGTTTTTGGTTATCCTAGTGTTTTTAATGTCACAAAATGCATTTCTCATATTTTTTAAAATGCGCATGCATTTGAGAAGTAACATATTATATCATATAGAGTCCAGTTTTAGAGGGTATTTCACCATTTCAAAGTCTGACTAATGTTTCACTCAATTGTAATTTTATCCAGATGTGTTTACAGGTTTGTAGATTAACCAATCTGATTAATTAGATTGTAGATTAACTGAACTTAGTGTTAATATTTTTGGTTGAAACTAGGATTTTTTTTTTTGGGGGGGGGGGGGGGGTGCTAGTCGTCCCCACATTCTTATTTGCCAAAACCGCCAACGCCCTATAGGCCCACTATTAACAGAATATAAAAGTACAAGTGCAGAAATAAATTTCAGATAACTTGCCTGAGAATATTTTCGGTTAATTCGAAAAAAAAAAAATTAACAAATGCATACACCCACACATGTACACTCCATACACCAATATCACATTACAAGAATCAATATAAAATCGAATTATTATGTATAAATTATAATATGTATTATTATAAAATTTATCCAAAACTATTTTATTTAAGAAATGTTAAATATCAATCTCAATTCCGGTTACAAAGTAATTTAATCTACAAGAGATTTGAGTAGGATTAAATAAATTATCCAAATTCATTATTAAACCTAAATATTTCAAATGTTCTACCATTCCAGTTTTGTTTTACATTAATTTGTATAATGTTGAATATCGACCGTTCCACAAATAGAACAGTTGGGATTAGAAGAGGTTTTTGTTTTGAGGATTTAGCTCAGTCGATTAAGTGCTTGCCTGAGGTGCTTGCGTCGCAGGATCGAACCACCACCGTGGATCCATTAAAGTGATTGGGTGTTTTCTCGTTCCAACCAGTCCACCACAACTGGTCAAAGGCCGTGACCAGTATGTCCCTGTCTGGGAAAGTGCATATATACGATCCCTTGCTGCATTAGGAAAAATGTAAAATAAACCAGGAATGTAATTTGAGCCTGAGAATACATGTTTTCCATCTTCAAGTCTTTATTAATCGACTCGTTGTTATAAAATGCTGAGTGAAATCAGTTTTGGGTTATTTTAAATGAATGAATGAATGAATGGTTTAACGACACCCCAGCACGAAAAATATATCGAATATTGGGTGTCAAACTATGGCAAAGGTTTATTTTGACTTGTGTTCAGTCGCATGGCCTTGATTTGTAACATGGCAATTTCAGGTTTTTCACCCTATTACATCAAACATTTGTTCATAAATTCAGGTGCCTTAAATATTTTTCTGAGTTTTTAATTAATATTTAATTATCTAAGTGATGTTTATCTCGGTTTTCTTATTTTTATCAATATTTGGGGTGGGTACACAATATGACACATTTTGGGAGAATGACTCATTCATATATATATATATCTTACATTTGCAGTGTAATCAAAGTATTTGATATTTCAGTCAATAATTCCAAATATCCAGTTACAAAAACAGTTTATGCTCCATTTTTCTAACATAGCATTCTGGGAGGGGTGTTCGACTATAACGTAATGCAAAATGTTGCATTTTTATACACCTTCCTCGACGTAACTGCTAAACAAGGAGAGGAGTAGAAAGGATTATGTCCCAACCAAAAAAATTAAATAAAAATGGAAGGATGTTTGATTACATTACCTCAGAATTTCAATTATGGTTAGAAATTGTTTGTTGATATATTGTTTCATGTTTTAATGATCATCATATGGTCAAATGTGTAGATATTCTTTTCTAATTGCCATTTCAGCAGTTTGTTAAAACGACTGGTTCGTAGAAATATTTTAAAGGAAAGATTGGTAACTTTAATATTTTTTCGGTCGTCTATTTATAATAAGACTAATTTGAACCTTTTTAATAAATCCACAAAATCATGGATGAAATGTTTCACTAACATATGTTAGTGTGATCTTCAATATAACTCGATGCAGAGACAACTGGCAAAGATGTGTGTTTAAACAAGGGGTACGTAACGAACCTTTTGGGTGTTTTAAATACCCTAAAACGTACTAACATTGTCGTTTATAATATTTTAGTTTGGTTTTAGCATTGTTATAGCTGTGCACATTTTTTATTTACCCAAAGTTAGTTGAAATATAAAAAATTGGTTTTGATATATTATGAAAGATCCGTTACATTTAACATGTGGGGACCTTCGACATCTAAGTAAACTGAAAAAATGTCAATATATCATCTACACTATTGCAGATACGTTCAGATAAAATCATGTTGCCATCAGATTACTGATTATTTTTGTTTACAAATTAAAATAGTATGGTGTTTCGTTTCTGAACAAATTTCACGACATGTCTTGTACGTTCAGCTTCACTAGAAAGAGTCAACTGCAGAGGACATCTCACGCAAAGTCATTCTGTGCATTACAACTGTCTTCAAGAACATTCACTTCAATTTCTCAACGGGTTTGAACACAATACATGTACTTATATGTTTCCAGTTTATAACAAATTGTTAAGAGTCTTGTGTTAAAATCCAAATAGATTTATATTCCTCATATGCTGTAAACAGTTTTATTAAAATTAGCTCCACTATTACATGTGGATCTAACAGCAGCCAGTTGGAGCTCATGTCCACCAATCAAAACCTTACTTGCAGAATCATGCCAGTGATTTAAAAATAATTTGAAAACATTCCGAATTATCCTGAGGGTATACGATATGTTTCATGTGAATTACGAATGCCTTATCTAGACCAGTAGAACTAATTTTAATCAGATTGCTAACAACACTGCGTAGTCTCCAATGTCCAGGTAATATTTCGTCTGTAAATAATAATTTAAATAAGCGACGACTCTAAAGATCACGTTCCTCAAAGGGTGGTAGTTTGATTTACGAAATTCTCCCCTAGGTTCGAATGTAATATTTGGAATAGCGTGATTCCAAGTAAAGTTTTGTCTGTCCTCACTAAGCGGAATATCGACTCCATTGTGTTAATGCGGGCTATTGCAGATACTCCCAGGTCTCTTGTGGAACCAAGCAAATGTTCTAAAATCATATTAACTGGTTTTAATAATTTTTTATGATTATTTGGAATTAAATTTTCTTCAGCCAAAACATAATAGATAATTTTGCTCTTGTAATTGCAAGAGGTGCTACCCCAAGCTTAACCTGAATACTTTTTGTAGGTGTCCTAATATATGCTTTTTATATAATCTTGTGGGCCTTATTTTGAACAACATTTAAAACGTGCTTAGCGCCACAGAAGACCTGGGCACCATAATGCGGTTTGGAAATCATATCCGTATTAAAAAACATCTTGAAAGTTTTGCTATCAAATCCCCACGTAGTCCCGGAGAGTACTCTTGAGCACATTTGTTTGTGCCTGAACTGCTCCATAACAGGCGAAAGTCAGCCTACAGAGGTAGTTTGAACCATATACCGTGGGCAAAACCAGCTGTGTAAACAAAGCACCTGACTGTGAGTCATAGGTACATATATGATGATTTAATTGTTTATTAAAGTGTCAAATGACAATATACATAAAATTATACAAAACAAACATAAATTATAGGCTCTATTGCCACCTAGCCTAAATAGACTTATTGGACACCTAAAACATTTTATTACATGAAACTGAAAATAATTTTACGATATAAAACTTTCTTACACACCCGTTGGTGAGAACACCTTATATTATTTTTGATAACACATGGGTTGTTAACACACGTACGTGTGTGTTAACAATTTCAAGACATACGACTGGCTGCTCCTATGTGATGACCAGGTAACCAGTGCCATGCAGCCAATGAAAAACTACACGATGGAAATCGATGAGACTGTGACGTATAGTTAACCTGACATGCATGCGTCTGTGTCGCGTAAGTCAGCTACAAGTACAACGGCTGTAAATAACTTTTAGTAGAAAAATATTTTAAAACCTGTTTTTTTGAGGATATGTAAGAAATAGAATAATACATTAGTGTCCGTTAGATACCATTTATCTCACAACTCGTTTAAAAACGTATCGAACTCGCTTTCGCTCATTAGATACATTTTAAAACAACTCGTTGTGTGATAAATAGTATCTAATGGCCACTCATGTATTATTTTCTACAGAGTAAAACAAATCTAGTATTCTAGTGCTTATAATATTCTAACTGCTTATATTTGTACCCTCATAACAATTGGAATCGGTCTTGAGTGGAGTTCAACAATTGCGTAATATTCTGGGGGATGCTGGGAGTGGACACTACTTGGATAACTACAACAACTCCAGAAGAAGTTGTACGCTACCTAATTGAGTCGCCTCCAGCCCTATTCCTTATTAATATTGATAAGCTGGCCTCAACGTGTAGTCGACGACAAGCAAACGAAAAGAAGAAATTACCATCAAATTAAATATAGATTAAATTAAATTTTTAATACAGGGGCGAAAACAAAATGCTAGAACAGTCAATGTGTGCGGCTTCAGTTGTATCTTCACTGACACTGAATAAATCGATAATGCCATACACGAAAAATAAAGGTAGAATTTCGCTTATTACTTCTGTCGCGCCGTACGCGTGCAGTTAGGATACGGCGATTGAAATCAATGTTTGTTTGTTTGTTTGTTTTGTTTAACGACACGACTAGAGCACATTGATTAATTAATCATCGGCTATTGGATGTCTCACATTTGGTAGTTATGACTCGTAGTCATCAGAGGAAGCCCGCTACATTTTTCTTTTATATGCACTTTCTCAGACAGAAAAGCACATACCTCGGCCTTTGACCAGTTATGGTGCACTGGTTGAAACGACACCCCCCCCCCCCCAAATCAGTTGAATTGATCCACCGAGGTGATTCGATCTTGCGACGCAACTAACTGAGCTAAATTCCGAGCCCTAAAGGTAGAATTGCACTTCCTTCTTAAGTTTGGTTGTTCCGTCAGCCTTCATATCTGTATCAAAAAAAAAAAAAAAAAGAGAAAAAGATTTAACCTTTACAATTTGATGGTAATTTGTAAAGAAACTATTTTATTTACATCGATTTTTTTTTCTTTTTCTTTTTTTTTTTTAGTTTGTATGGGTTTAAAAGTTAATAATATGTTTATATATAGGCCTATATATTAACTTTATTCATTGTAAAGTTACATGCCAATTCATCGGTTCCCTTTTGACGCAAACGGCTCCTAACCAGTCTTTGAACGTTTATCTATGGAAGATCGTTCCATTTCTTGAACCTGAAGCTGGACTTGGCGACACGAAATGACTACCTATAGGATGTGCGGTACATGTTTGATTGGACTGAGGTCCGGGGACTGAGATGGTTAAACCATTCGCACTATGGTTTTCTGTTAACGATAGTCCGTAAACGATCCTAGTATGATGTGGACGTGCATTGATGTCTATGAAGATGAAATTAGAAGCTAAAACACCTGCATATTAAATACAGTGACGTAGCGAGGGGGTGAGGGCATGTACGGGGTCTATAGCCCCCTCCAAACCTTTTTGTTCAGTGTTTTTACTGTTAATAAAATCATACATATATATATATATAGTTACATGTATACATAGTGTGAGATGCCCACCACCCCACCAATATAAATATAAAATCCTGGCTACTCCAGTGATAAAACATATATGGTGAAACATTTCATACAGGTCTGTATTAAAGAATGACCCAGCTGGCCCCCCCCCCCCCCCCACACACACACACAATGGTAGCAGCCATAGTTCACCAACAATTTTGCACTCACTGGAACGATTATCAGTAAACTTAAAGTATATAGTTAATCAAAAGGTCAGAAATATGTATGATCTTTAACAAACTTTGTGTCATTTAACCTTTAATATCTGGCACCGTTATGTCAGTCATTTTTCAACTAAGCATACTAGTTTTAAATAAAATTATAATTCGTGCCCCTTCACCCCCACCCTCTATTTTAGAGTAGATTTGTCGTGTTGTTGAATATAATAGAAAAGCGAACTAACGTTATGCCAACTACATACAATGTATAATTCACATTTATCGACTGGGAATTTTACAATTAGTACTAGGTGGTAGAAATTCATCCAATCTAATTAAAATTAGCTCCACTATTACATGTGGTAGACCAGTAGTGCTACTTTTAATCAGATTGAAATAAATCAGACTTACCAACATTATATATATATACGTGAATGAGGGAGAGGGTAGAAAACCATTTTCGGGATATATACATATTTTTACGTTTATTTATGATAAATAACTACTAAGTAATCGATTCCACACGTAATATTTGAATAAATTATTCTGGAATAGCGAACTTGTACCTTGCAGACTAGTTTTTATACCAAACCAATCTTCAAGATACGCATTGTGGCGAGATTATTAGGTACAACTAACCGATAAATATTTAGCTTCACTGCTTAGACCTGTTTTGAAGTGTTGCACTCAAAATCGCTCGATATCTTTGTCTCTTATTCAATCCCACGTGAAGCTGAAATGGACAATAGAGGGAATTCTACGTGTCTCTATATTGAGCAAAAAGATGTTGGTAGAATCATTGGTAAAATCATTTTATTCATTCTTGTTAAAAGCTTTTTCACTTTCATTTTAACATTATTCCAAGAAGACAATCAAACCTTTAGACCCACGATTTTTACACAGGGTTTCTGCCAGGGAGAGTGTAAAATGCGTATGGCGCCATTATTATGGCCATGCGGCATGCTCAATTATTTTTTTGTAGTTTATTTTTTTAAGTTAACCTTTTGCAAATTTTAATTACTCTTATCGTTACTGTATAATTTTCCTAACCCTAACGCTGCCTATCCCTTTTTTTTCTGGTGGGAGGCCCCCCCATACCACTGTTACCAGGGTTGAAAATTAACATGAAATTGAAAACCATGGTCACTGATGGTGACATGCCACATGGTCGCCAGCAAGGCCACTTGACGAAAAAGCTTACTGGCCCTTCTCAAATTCAACTAGCCCTACAATTATCACATTGAAATTTAACTGCACAACCAATTTAACTGCATCTTGTTTTCAACCCTGTATTAAAAATGAGATTTAATATGTATAATTTAATGGTACTTTGTAAAGAATTTTTTTTTTTTATTTATACTGGATTTCTTTTTCAATTTGTATTGAGGCAACCAGACTATATACAGTGAGCACGTGGTCATTATTCAACAAAAAATATTCTAGTTTTGATTTTGGCTGTGCAGTTAACTTTCAATGTGATAATTGTTAGGGCTAGTTTAATTTGAGAAGGGCCAGTAAGCTTTTTCATCAACTGGCCCTGCTGGCGACCATGGTTTTCATGTTAATTTTCAACCCAGCAGACTCTAAAATCGATGGTCGCCCAACGGACTACCTTTGTAAAATTCTTGGTCGCCCTTAGCCAATAATGGGCAACTGCTAATTTTCAACCCTGCCATACCCCCTGTTGACTGTGGTTGCATTCAATTCCATAGCACCATACCCAAAAATTAATTTCTGGCAGAAACACTGGTATATGAGTAGGAGGTGGTAGGGACCATAGGTATCCCCAACCAATAACACCCAATGTGATAGTATCATGCCACGGATGGGTGAACCAGTTTCGGTGAGCATAAGTTATAATATAAGGCCAAATAATTAAAAAAAAAGAGTTGGTGATCGTCCCATCCCGTACCTGAAAAATGCGCCCGCCTCTGAATTTATTATATTTTTTATTTGGAAAGTGTACCGCCCGTTCCCCCCATTAGTTATCGATCTAAAGAGGGATTTTTTGATGGGGTATATATAGAAAAGTGGGGCATGGGGCCCTAACCCTAACTCTATCCCTAACCCTAACCCTAACCCTAAACTATTATAAATGATGGGGGGAACGGGTGGAGCTCTTGCCTTTTATTTTGTTAAAAACTTAAAAATGCGTCTCGATAGCTGCAATTCAACTTTCGTAAGCACCGTAATGGGTTAAACCATCACCATGTCCATCTGGTGGCCAGTGAATGAACTACAACATCCAGGTGCATGCGCTGTTGGCTGCTACTCCCGCAAACAAAATAGTCTCCAGGCTTTTTCACAGAAAAAACACAAAACAACCTCCCCACTACCCTGGTTTGTGTGATCAAAAGGATGATCACCAAATCTTTTTTTATTTATTTGGCCTAAGCATTCGGTTCTAAAGCATATCAATATTTGTAAACAGACAGTTGTTATCCAAATGGCTACCTTTTTACTGGTCGCTATGTAACCCGAGTACTCTGAATGTAAGACTTGAGAGCTATAGTCCATCCCACAAGAACGTTTTCATACTATGAAATTTACTATAAGTTATTTCTGAGCTGATTGATTTGCAGATTGCACACATTTATAAATAGTTTATTTCCAAAACACTTTTCTTAAGTCAAACCAAACTGAAGTTATTTACAGTTTTTTTTATATATAGAATGATGAGACTGACATTTGGATGGTTATGATTCTCTCAATAGTCAGGAGACCAAACTATGTAATTTTTTGGCAATCACTGCCCACCAAATAGTCAGTGATTCATGCTCTAATACCACAACGGTCCTATGTTTGACGTCAGTGTTCGAGATTAAAATTTTTGGGCAGTATCTCAGTTGGATACTAACATTTAAAAATCTGGTATCCCACCTGAGAATTTAGTATTATATGGTATCCCGGTGGGATACTGGGTTCTTGAAGTCTGGTATCCAAAATTAATATCTGGTATCCAGTGTTCGAGATTAGCGGTATCCCGATATCCCGGGGATACCAGAATTTAATTTTGGATACCAGACTTCAAGAACCCAGTATCCCACTGGGATACCATATAATAATGTTGGGTTTTATTTAAATCCTGTGTTGTTGTTTTTTGTTTTTTTCGCTGAAACAATGAAAGTTGTCATTTACTGCCTGGTGAAGTTAAATAACAGTATTTTCGAGTTCGTACGCAGTCTAATGCTATGCCGTAACAATATCTTCCCAACTCGTACCCTGTCTAATGCTACCCTGGATGTTTCCTCCGTTCAAATGTTATTTGAGATGTTATTTGAGATGTTTTTTATGAATTCCATTTAAGTGTGCGGACATGCTTGAAACCTTTGTGGTATATGAGCATGACAAAATTATCTGCTCTGCACATTTAAGTGGGATACTAAATTATCAGGTGGGATACCAGATTTTGAAATGTTACTATCCAACTGGGATACTGCCCAAAATTATAAATCTCAAACACTGGGTATCCCCGGGATATCGTTAATCTCGAACACTGCTGATACGAATGTGATAACCGTCCAAATGTCCGTCTAGCTCTCTTAGTCAGAGTACTTTGGCTAGTCGCTATGTAGCAAAGTTTACTGCACATGTATCAAAAACACTACCATGCATCAGCAGTAAATATTGTTAACTAATATTAACTAATAGGCCAATATGTCTCAGTTTGAGTTAACCGGAAGTCGTTTAACCAACTGTTTAGTTAAGTGAATTATATTAGCGTACCCCATTGGTTACCTGATCAGTTACCTCAGAGTTACGTTGAAATTATATTTTAAATACATACCGTACAGTATTTTTTTTTTTTATCTCAAACATGAAGTTGAAACAAAATACAAAAGAGAACATTTTACAAAACCGTTTCAAGTATCTAACAATCAGTCTAAAACATTTAGAAATACTAGTACTGGGTAGTATGTCTGCGTGAATAAACTTCCTGCAGTCGTTAAGTTTCCAAGTTTTAATTTCTGAACGTCTACAGGTCATGACATAACTGATTTGCATGTAAATTTAATTTTGCATAACCAACACACAAACAGAACGGCGGTTCGCTTGGAATATTGTGCCCTGGAACAGACAAAAATAGTTTTTAAAATTAATTTTTCTTTTAAATGACAGTCTTTGAAAATCATAGAAAAAATATATTAAGAAATGTGCCATGTTTATGCATGGGTCAAGTTCAATCATGCTTTCTTTGCTAGTATTAACTTTGTTTTTACGAACATGTCTGTGAATGTGACCAACATTTGTTACTTTTCTCATGAAAAAGGCAACGGCATCAGACTTCTTCAAATGTAAGTTCTGTTGCACACAGATAATACTCTTTATATGCAGTGGTTGCAAAACGAAGTACTAGTAGGCGTTGCAACTGACAGAGTAGGAGTTGGGGGTTTATTGAGAGCTACACACACTCAGTAATGGGGGCACGCGGGGGGTGGGGGGGCAGGGGGGGCTATATGGGCCGGAGTCTGTTACCACAGAAGTGTGCAATGTAGTCCACTTGTAATTGCATACAGTTGGTGAAATTGTTGGCCCAAGAATAGAACAAGTATCACTGAGTGGTTTTCCGTTTTAAAAACAAGCTATTTTCCGTTTCATGTTTTTGTAAATTCCGTTTCATTTCCATTTCAGACTACAATATGCAATTAACAGTTGAACTAACACAAGTTGTGACAAATTAAAGTCCGAACCAAATTGTTAACAACTACAATAAATTACTCTCCTACCTTTAATTTCCGATACATTTCCCCCAAATTTTGTTTAGACACAAGTTGTGAAAAAACTATTACAGTGACACAGATTCCACATACGAGACTGTAAAGATGTTGCCAGTGTCGACTTCGCTGAGATAGCATAGGGAAAAATGCATGCAGTTTTCTGCCGTCTGCCATTTTGTTTCTTTATGGAATACTCTTCAAGAGGGGTGAAAGCCTCCAAAGTATGTCATAACTAATATAAAATCAATGATCTCTTAAAAAAAAAAAAAAAAAAAAAAAAAAAATAATAAAATTAATATGACGTCGCTATTTGTCATTAAATCAAAGTAACCCTACATATTAGTGGCGAAAAATCAAAGCAAAGGCTACAATTATAATAACTACATAAAGCATGATTGTCTAACAATTAAATGCACTGCAGTTAGTGTTCACAAAACGTAAACATTTATTTTTTCCTCTCTGTGACAGTCTAACATCGTCTGCAAATTGAAGTATGTGCATGACACAATGGAAATGAAGTAACACTGCAACGTTCAGCCAGCTGTTTTTTGCTAAAGGTCTGCAAACACATTTTGACTGGTGGTTCCAGAAATGGTCATTTGGTTGAATGTGTAGCATAAAAATCTGTCTTCCAAGACAAGCGTTAGCGACAAACCGCTGGCGAAACTTACTCCTGGAAAAAAACCCTGTCCCATCTGCGCGGGCGCAACAGACTAAGCAGTAAACCAGCCCCAAGTTCAGCCAGCAAACGTTTCGCTAACGACCGGCCTCAGTGGCGTCGTGGCAGGCCATCGGTCTACAGGCTGGTAGGTACTGGGTTCGGATCCCAGTCGAGGCATTGGATTTTTAATCCAAATACCGACTCCAAACCCTGAGTGAGTGCTCCGCAAGGATCAATGGGTAGGTGTAAACCACTTGCACCGACCAGTGATCCATAACTGGTTCAACAAAGGCCATGGTTTGTGCTATCCTGCCTGTGGGAAGCGCAAATAAAAGATCCCTTGCTGCCTGTCGTAAAGAAGAGTAGCCTATGTGGCGACAGCGGGTTTCCTCTAAAAACAGTGTCAGAATGACCATATGTTTGACGTCCAATAGCCGATGATAAGATTAAAAATCAATGTGCTCTAGTGGCGTCGTTAAATAAAACAAACTTTACTTTACGTTTCGCTAACGTTCACGAAGTATTTGACTGGTTCCCAATGTCACCATTTGATTCACCGTAAAGCGCATAATCCAGTCTAGCGTTTGCCAATAGTACTGCGCACGGATCAATCGTCAGTTTACAGAGTGTGGCAATAGTAAAATAGTATTAATTTTTTTTAACATTGCGGAAAATCGTAATTCCGTTTCCAAATGTAAATTCCGTTTCACAATGGGAATTCAGTTCTCTAAGTGGGAAATCACTGGGTCTACTGTGCTTATGAATCAAATTTAAAAAAAACAAAGGCAATGAGCAGTGACGGTCGCTGTATTTCGTGGGGAAACTTAAGTTTTCCTGAAGAAATTAACCCATACAAGCCGAACTATACATTCAGACAAGAACCCAGGAAATATGAACTGGAGTCTGAGCAACTGTGGCGAAAATAGACGTCGGAAATGAGGGTAGTAAACGTCGCATGCGACGCGCGGCTCCTCCTTGTTTTGCAACCACTGATATGTGTAACTATAGTATTTGTACTAGACGTTTCTGTTTGGAGATGCCTGTGGTGGGGATTGGGGGTTTGGGACTGGTGGTGGTGGTGCTAATCTACACCATTTGAATTTTCATGCACATTGGAAACGGAGACAGTGTCAGTTTAAAGCAGCAATCTCAGACTCTGGCCTCCCCATTTTATAATGTTCATGAATCTATAGTACTGAAAACAATGCCATAGTAAAGTCATAGTTTAAAATGGTTTTACTAACAAAATAGCGCTAAGTTCACTTCGAAAATATGGGCTCAGAACTTTTCAAAACAAAACTTTTCAGTGTTTTATTAATATTAAAGCATGTATGTTGTTCAACAAAACATGTACTTGTAATATTTTATAAGAATTATTTTAAATAGTTCTAAGACAAATTACAAAATGGAGTCCTCGAGAACATGACGTCATTATCCTGGCAGGGCTTATAGAATTTAAAAATCCACAGCCATGGGATCAGTGTTTTTCTAAAATTTACTAACCACAATTAAAAATTAACTAGCCCTACTTTACATTAATTAATATAGTTTTACTAAATAATAGTTATAATCAGATATGTCACCTATAGAGGGAGATAGAGATTAAAAACACTAACATTGGGGGTTTGGGTGCGGTCAGGATTTTACAAAATAAGAATTAACTGCAACATTTGACTACTGTTGGGTTTTTTTCACTATCCATCAGACATGGCAAGAGTAGTTATTTACTAGCCCAACAATGAATATCACTAGCCCATGGGAGTGGGGCTACCATAATCTAGAAGCCCTGCCTGGGCTAGGGACATGACATCATTCGGGTGAACAAGTACTATGCATGTGAGATTTTGTATCACACATATTTTTAATAAAATATGTTTTAATTGCCCTGTCAGAATTGTCTTTATTACTCTAGTAAGATTGGATGGGCATGTAATAAATATATAAATAGACAGACATCCAGCAAGATTTTTATGTTAAAACATTTATTAAAGGGACATTCCCGAGTTTGCTGCAATTTTAAAGATGTTATCGACTAACAGAGACTTTTTAACAATTGTAATTACATATCAATATATTTTTCTGCATAACATATTAGTGGCTGTATATTAAATGTGCTTCTGATTGTTCTAATATTTGTACTTGATTAAATTTCATTTTATTTCCTAAAATATTTGTTTTTCGTACCTACAAAATTATTTGAAGACAACATTCAATTTGGGCTTCTTACAAATATTAAGATGACCAGAAACACATTGAACATACAGACACTGATATTCTAAACAAGAAAATAGATTTAATACCGGGTACGTAAGTATAATCGTAGAAATATTTTATTAGTTGGAAACATCTTACAATGCAGCAAACTCAGGAATGTCTCTTTAAGAAACATATATTTTTGACAAATATCAGTGAAGAGTTTTGTCAGCAGATGATGTGACTTCAATAACTAGAGCTGTATAGCTGATGACAGATAAAAATAAGTTTTAGAATAAAGGCAGAGCCCTCAAAAGTACCCAGTCTCCGGCGGCAAATCGTCGCCTGAAACAGCTTTTGCCGCCGCCTACCATTCGAGTAAAATTGTTCAATTGCTGCATTTAATGGATGGTGACTGATTTGCGCTAACAGAGGCCATGAGAATGCATCTCAGAGGTTCGATTTTTCAAATGTTTCTTGGGGAGGGCCCCCAGACCCCCCGCTTTGCCCCCTGCTATCATCACTGTTGTAGCCTGCTACTTCTTAAACTATTGAGGGTGCTGTAAAGGTGGGGGGTTTTTCAAGTTAGTCTGTGAAAATTGTAGAAAAAAAGTTATTGAGAAATGTGCCAAGTTTGAGTGGGGTAAATTCAGTCTTGTTTGAAATCTGCTTTTTTTTTGCAATTTTTATGAATATTTCTGTGAATCTGACGGACATTTGCTTTCTTTCCCCACGCAAAAGTCAATGATGTCAGAAATCTTCAATGCATTCATCGAAACGGGTTCCTCACCAGAAAAAAACTTTAACGGACAATGATTATACTTTATTAAAATGGTAAACAAAAATGTTGATAAAAGGCCTCCTTTGTAAAATTAGTTTTTTCATTTATTTGTGTTTGTACGCAATCTCTAAGTACGTTATCTAATCCAATATATCTGTTGTGAAACTGATTTGACCGATCAGTTTGACAGAATATATATGATATTGACTGGTAATTTCTAGTCCGAATTGGACATAGAACACGGGTGCATTTCATAGCATCATAATTGCAAAAAGCCCTTGGTTAGTGTATTTAAATACTTAAATACTTCCTTCAAGACTATAAAGTCTCTTTTAATGATGATTTAAAAAAAATATTAGTATATTTTTGAAAGCAAGCCCTAGTGTGGGGTAATAATGCTTTTCGTTGTCATATAGATTTACAGATAGTGTCCCTGGTTAAGTAATGTAACTTATTAGTGTCATGACAGAATTATAATAAATGACATGGTCATATCAGTTGTTGTGAGATGTAATGTTCATAACAAAATGAACTAGTAAAATTTCTTTAAAGTAACGCTTTGAAGTAAAATAAGCAGTTAACTGGTCGTGTGTATGTGTGTATATATATGTGTGTGTGTATATATATCTATCAGGGGTGGGGGAAAATAAAATTGTCAATCGGTCCCACTTCATGTCGTCACTACCGCGGGTGGGGGAAGGAATAAAAAAAAAAGAAGATATTTGCCAAATACCTGGTAGTTTTTTAAAAAATCAGTGATATTTGTATAGTTTTATCTTGAATCATGAACGCGAAACGATAAACATGAAAACATAAAAAAATTTTTTTAATCACATATGATCAGTGAAAACCTCCACAAATTGTATATATTTTACATAATAGAATAAATAATATAAAAAATTAATAAAAGTTATTAATTTTAATTCCCATATATGTATAAAAAGTACGAGTATTTAGTACTGTGTCCTGAAAATTAATAAAAGATGGCACCATTGAAGCGTTTGACAGCCTGAGCTAGCACATGTTTAGACAAAGAGTAATAACGTCATCACTGATTGGATGAAATTTGACCTCTACTGGCTATTGAGAAAACAGTACATGTAGCTGTTCTGCCTTACTCCCACTTGTTAGAAAAAAAAAGGTGGAAACCTTTTGTTAATTTTAAAATCCTTTATAATTATTGGATACACTACATTGAACAGGCAACAATAAATACATTTATAGATTATTTCATTATATTTTATGCTATTTCAAGCAGTTTGTATTGCACAAAAGCCTCTTGCTTCAGACTAGGACGCTTGCCCCGATAGAGCTCGTACATAGGTTGATCGTAACCAGTTGCAAATTCTGGGTCCTTTGTTTTAATTGGAGTGTAATACCTTGATGGCTCTCTAAACCAAGAATGATGCTATCGTTAACGTCTGTTTAATCTCTTGACCGGTTCAGTGACTGACAAATGGCTAGCCTAGTGGCTAGTAGGTCCGACTTCAGTGACTGGCGATATACTTAGGCAGACTTTAAAATCACAAACGTCTGAAACACCAGCCATATTGACCACTATTTATTTATTATTTTAAATAATGCACGAGATACCGATGTCTGGGCTGGCCGGTCCACTTGACGGATAGGAATTTGTTCCAATAATAGAAATGGACAGGTGCTTAGGACCGACAAGAATGACAGTGGGACCGGCAAACGCGCTTTTAAAAATAATAATTTCGGTCTCAGAGATCGAGAATCGGTCCCAGGCCGGGAAAAAGGGCTTTTCCCCACCCCTGATATATATATATGTATATGTGGGTCACGAAGAACATACAGTACTTATTGTGATAATGTAACTATATGATGTTAGTGCAAAATAAGCAGTTAACTGGTCGTGTATATGTATATATATGTGGGTCACGAAGAACGTACAGTACTTATTATGATAATGTAACTATGATGTTAGTGCAAAATAAGCAGCATATGAACAAGATAATTAAATTTTAATTAAAAAACAAACAAATTGAATGTGTACAAAATAAACAGTCAGTAGCACATTTTATTTTTAGTGCCAGATATGTGTAGTGTGGGGTTAGATAACCGATCTCTGAGCCACAATTTTGTCGCATGAGAATGTTTTGAACTCTCATATACTTAACACATAATTAGTATCTATGAATGGGTGTTCTTCGAGTTAGTCTCCATTCATCCACGACTGTACAATGCAAGTGATCACTGCTTTTACAGAGCAACATGATTTTCACTGAATTATTGATAATGATTTCCCTAAAAATTAGGCAAGGCATAGTAGACCAAACACTTTTGGGGCATTTTCACCATTTTCAGGGCACTTGTTTTTCATTAAAAATACAATTTAAAAAAAATTAAAATAAACATTAAAATTTTAGAATTAATTACTGAAAAAGTCTTCTTTAATCTCAGGGCAGCATGGCACTGATTGAGGCAAAGATGGTGGTAGACTATTGAGGCATGGTGCTGCACCATGCTAAAACAAGCTAGGGAAAACACTAATTAACATGTTGAAGTCAAACTGGTCAAAGTGAACTTCTTGCTGATTTAGCCTGCACATGTAAGCCCTGGACTTACATATTTCAAGAAAACTATAATTTCTGTTAGCTCGTCACAGAAATCACAGAACCAAGAGTATGTTGCCCATTATCATGTACAAACATAATTCATCATTACCATAATTACTGAAGAACAGTTTCCTATTGGTTCTAATCATCACAGGGCATGGGATCAAAAATGTGTTCCCATAAAATTTTAAATCCTAAGACCCTGACACATGCCATTATCGTGGGGAAAAGGTTTTGGCAGCCATATTTACTAAATGAAGAATTTGTTTATAACTGTAGACATGAAATATTGACTGCAGTAGTGGCAACAATAGCCACCAATAATTGCTGCCTGTTGCCAACTAATGAGCACAGGTGTGGGTTAAAATAATGTCAGTGGTGTACTAAAAGGTGTTTTAGTGTTGAATACACATTAGTCATTAATTTAGTTTTTCTATATATTTGATTTTGCAGGCAAAGGTGGTTCAAAAATTAGGGATCTGCAAGATGAAAGTGGTGCTAATATAAAGGTATGTGGACAACATGATTTGTTGTAAAATACTTCAGTCTTAGAGAATTGAATGAGTGGATTGGTATTTATTTTTAATTGCTGTTTTTGTTCAGTACCTTGCTGCTTTTGTTTTTTTAATTGTTTTGACAAGGCTAATTCTATGCATATGTAGTTACAGATTTTTGTTGTGATAACATATTTACAGGCCTCTCCAACTTGCTCAAGTAATTCACACATTGCTTACATTAGACTCATTTTGTGTAATCTAATTTTGGTTATACAATTATTTTAAGACTTGGTTTATCATAGACATATATACCATACCAACCTACAGAGTATTATGCCAAAATAAAAGTATTCATACATCTACTTGTTGAAATTTTCTAGTCTGAATTTCCAAGTTAAAATGTAATTTTTCGAGCCTCATTTATCATCAGATTGTACTAAAATCAGTTTGAATGCCTGAAACATTATGACATTTTACTTTCTATTATACATCTTCCCTAAACATTGAATGTTAGACTAAATGCTTGTTTTTGAAGATCGATATTAGAGAATCTTTTTAAAAATTTGTTTTATAGGTATTTGATTCCTAGATTACCTTTAAAATATAGCTTTGTTTATCTCCATGGTAACAATTGTATGCTGCGACATTTGAACACCCAGTTTCCAGTCCTGTTGAGTCACATGACAGTGATTTTTAAAAATTGACAAACATGTTGTTTCCATTTTCCCCACTATATTTGCAGTTCTTTCAAAATAGGTGGCTATTGTCTAGTGTAGATCCCAGGTTTCTAGTGTATAACATAGACATGAATGAATGTGTCACTAATGATTTGGGGTAGGACGTAGTCCAATAGTAAAGCACTTGTTTGATGTGTGGTTGTTTTAGGATCAGTCTCCATCAGTGGGCTCGTGAGTATTTCTCATTCCAACCAGTGCGCCATGACTGGTACATATCAAAGGCCATGATATGTACTATCCTGTCTGGAATGTTGCATATAATAGATACCTTGCTACTAATGGAAAATGTAGCACATTTCCTCTTTAAGACTATACGTCCAAATTACCAAATAGCTGATGATTAATAAATCAATGTGCTCTAGTGGTGTCGTTAAACAAAAACAAACTAATTTTAGAATGATTAATTTTGACAGAAGCCAGTTCAGTATGTTTATCAGTTTCACTTGGTGTTTTTGTTTGTTAAAACTGATTACATTTAATTGTATTTTTACAGATATACAGCAGAGATGTTCAGCCAGGGGAACAAGTGAAAGTTGAGATCACTGGGGATCAAGACTGTCAAATGAGAGCAAAAGACTTGATTGATAATATTACTGAGAACAGTAAGTATGAATTTTGAAACGGTTTAATCTTCTGTACAAGTTTGGTTACGTGAACAAAACCAGAAATGGGATGCAGTGTTATCACAGGGTGAAAGTTAAGGGTAGAGGCGATGCCCTGCCCTTCTAAAAACAAAATTTTAAAGTTTTGTTATGATATATGTTTGTGTGTTAGCTAACTCTGTGGATATCTGCTATTAAAGAGGCTGGTGCGATGTATAATACTGCGTTAATTAGTAGTTGTGAAGAGCATTCATTTGGTTAAATAACTTTAAAACTAGGGTAGGATTTTCGGACTCAATCTTCACAATTCGTGGAAAAAATGGTGTAATAAAAGCAAATAATTTGTGCAACCATGAGTTGAGGTGTGTAAGACTGGAGTAACAATGCCGATTGTCTGTAAATCGTCTGAATGCTGTTCACTTAGTTCATGTTCACAAAATGAACGCAGTATAAGCCGACACAATTTAATCTGTTGAACCAGACACAAGTACCGGTAGAGATATATCAAGTCTGTGATTCATGGACATTCACTTTGGTGAACCCATCAAACATTTGGAAACATGGACTAATAAGATTGGAGTGGGATACTTTCCGTAATCTAGTGCGGCAGCTTCAGTTTGATATCTAAAAAAGTCAGTATTTTCATTTCTCCTGAGAGGTAAATGGATAATCACCTCCAAATTATGTAATTTTATGGATTCCTCTTGTAGTTTACGCCTCATGGTTAAGAGAGAAAAAACTGATACATGATATACTATTTTGCTGCACGGATAGCAACCCTTGTCAGTGCAGAAAGAGCCACGTGGGCAAAACCCAAAATGGAAAGGGAGCCTCACTGTCATTAATAAACATTTTATTTGTAGCACCAGTAATATTTGTTTTATTTTGCCTATACATTTTATTGATTTTAATGGTTAATATATATTTTTAAAAAAATATCTTGAATTAGTGATTATTTATAGCTACGGTATTGAAATTTGAGGTTCAGTATCGATGTCAGTATTTTTGTGGTGATTGATCTCTGCAGTCCTTGGTTTTTGAAAATTATAGGTGAGTGGAAAATCACTCTCCAAAATAGATAAAATAGGCAGTATAGATCTGATTGGATTTTGACTGGTATGTCTACAACATTGTTTATTAAACCAGTATTTACCAATTTGTTCAACAAAGAGAAATACCAATTTAACGACTGCATGGAAGCCACTGCCATGTTTTTAATTTTATTGTTTTAATAAAAAGACCTTCCTATCAGCTAAATGAGCTATGAAAACTGTTGATTTTTGTAAAAAGTGGAAATAAATATATCCATCTATTTTACATGCACCGTTTGTCGAGTGTAACATGCGCTGTTTTTCCCACTTGTCAGATTGAAATTACATGCGCTGTACGAGCACGATCGCACCAGCGCACCTTAAAAAGCAAGGTCTGCCTCTGTATCGGTACGGTAAATTCGGTATTGACACAACATCAATACCGATATCGAGCAGTATTTTCTGTATACTCTGCTTTAAGTGCATGCCTGAGTTGAGGCTCACCTGCTAATTAAATTCCACACACACGGCTTTTGTCTGATTTATATCCAACCCATTTTGCATTCGTCAGATATTTTGTTAGTGCTTTACTAAATGGTGGGAAACATTTTTCAATACCCAAATTTTTGTATTTTAAAATTTACTTTGTACGGTAAATTGGTATACTGCTAAGGTAGATTATAAAAACACAATTTATTCATGTTGATTATTAATTGGAACTGATGGTTGCATTGTGATATTGACATTTTTATTAAATTTCTTTTCAGGCTATGGCGACAGGTTCGTAACATTTTTATTTTCACTATTTTAACCATTTTACAATGAATGGTCTTTCAAACAAGTGATAAACATTTTGTCATTCTGGAAAATATTGCCTGTTTTTGTTATATATTACTATTATCATGGGTGAACCAGCTTCAGTGAGCATGAGCATTTGGTTCTAAAGCATATCAATATTTATAAACAGACAGTTGTTATCCAAATAGCTACATTTTTATTAGTATTTCTTCCATTTAAATTAGCACCAATATAAACTGGCTATGTAGCAAAGTTTACCGTGCGTGTCAAAAACTAGCAGGCATCAGCAATAAATATTGTTAACTACGTAACCTGTTTCGGTAAGTAAAACGTTTAGTGGTATAGCTTACAGCTAAAACTTATCAACACAAAATATTTCAGTGTTTTATCAAAATATGTATGTTGTTCAACAAAACATGTACTTGTAATAATTTATAAAAATTATTTTAAATATTTTAAGGCAAATTACAAAATGGAGTCCCCGAGAACCAATGTTAACAGACAACATTTTACAGAAACAAATATAACAATTCTGATGTCTTGCAATCGTGTTAAAAATTGAGCAAATGAATGGTTACAATGGTAAAATTGTTTGGTTAAAAAATATAATCTGCATTCAGATTAACAAATATATAAACAGATATCTGGAAAGATATTTGTTAAAACATATAACGACCATATATATTTTGGCAAGTATCTGTAAAGAGAGTTTTGCCAGCAGACACCATTACAATCATGTGACTTCAATAACTAGATAGCATTACAGTTGAGAACAGACAAAAATAATTCTTAAAATTAAATTTTCTTTCAAATGACAGTCTTTGTAAATCATAGAAAAAAGGTATTTAAAAAATGTACAGTTTTTATGAGTGGGTCAAGTGCAGTCTTGCTTTTTTTGCCCGTTTTAACTTAATTTGTATGAACATTTTTGTGAATTTAATAGACATTTGTTACTTCCCCCATGCAAAGGTCAACAACAACAGAAATCTTCAAATGTACATACTGCTGTGCACAAACAATGCAACTACCGAAACAGGTCAACATGCGATACATTGTTAATTCTAAATTGTAAATCATAAATGTATTGTGACATTAATATTTTTAACAAATATATATTTTGTTTTGTTATATTTCAGGCCATACGGAGGTGATCGAGGAGGAGGAGGGGGAGGAGGAGGAGGAGGAGGAGGTAAAACATTTTTATTACATATTTTGTTTGCCTCACACAATCTGTTTCTTTTTTATAATTTTGTTTACATAGGGCTGTTCTTAACTTGTAGCATATATACATTAGTACACATTTTGCATAATTATCCTGGGGGAAATGAAAATGTTTATGATTTACGTTTACATCTAAATTTAATAAACAGTATCTTACATGTTTTGTTAACTAGATTTACATCCACAGTTTTTTCACTGAACTCTGATTACTACATTGCAAAGTTTATTTAACCAATATTTTTATGGTTTATTAGAGAATATTTGACTGGATTTAGCCAATTGCTAATTTTTATCTAATGTAGTTGCATTTATTTGCATCATCATGGTTAGGCCATCGGTCTACAGGCTGGTAGGTACTGGGTTCGGATCCCAGTCGAGGCATGGGATTTTTAATCCAGATACCGACTCCAAACCCTGAGTGAGTGCTCCGCAAGGCTCAATGGGTAGGTGTAAACCACTTGCACCGACCAGTGATCCATAACTGGTTCAACAAAGGCCATGGTTTGTGCTATCCTGCCTGTGGGAAGCGCAACTAAAAGATCCCTTGCTGCCTGTCGTAAAAGGGTAGCCAATGTGGCGACAGCGGGTTTCCTCTAAAAAACAGTGTCAGAATGACCATATGTTTGACGTCCAGTAGCTGATGATAAAATAAAAAATCAATGTGCTCTAGTGGCGTCGTTAAATAAAACAAACTTTACTCTTCTTTTTTTAGTGGAGCTAATTTTAATTAGATTGTCTATTCACATATGTATGTGGATTGAGCAGCACGGTTTTGGATTTTGGTGTGTCAATGGTACTTTGGCAAATACTTTTCAGTTCGGGTCGTTAAGATCACATGGTGCAAGTCATGTGATACTTCATTCGCAAAATGGAGGCGTTGTGTGAAGTGGAAAACGACAAATTTTTTATACGCCAGTCTGATGAGTCGTATTATGGTACGGCGTTGTCAGTCCGTATGTCTGTCTGTTAACTTGTTCTTGTCTGAACCATATCTTGCATACAGGACTTAAATCTCAAATGTAGTAACATGGGATGTCGCATACTATTACTAGGTCACTGTGACCTACTTTTCACGGTCTACTGCACATAACAGTAAATCCTTGTCCGGACCATATCTTGCATACAGGACCATCAAACCTCACATGTAGGAACAACATGGGATGGTGGTGTATCACATACAATTACTAGGTCACTGTGATAAAAATAAATCAAATAATGTGTGTGTATTCTGAACATCATAGGAAAATCTTGTTTAGTCTTTGAAGATGTCAGAACTTCATTAATCAGACAGCACCTTTACCAACTGATACTATATTATCAGTAGTTGGTCCAACACAAACTGTGCATCCATCCCATTGCATACATTTCACAGAATTAAATCATACCCGTAACATATTCATTAATATCTGTGGTTTTCTGTCAAACTTGTACTTGTACCTCAATGGTACTTTTGTTAAACTATATAATTTTTATATATCCTTTAAGAACCGTGCATTGTATCTGAAACAAATTACTTTTGCCAAAATTTTCCTGATTTCCCGAGTCTGCATCATTTAAAATTTTATGTAGCTTGTAAATGGAGTGCTGGTTAAACAAAACAATAATTTTTTTTAATTTCTTTTCTTTTTAGGTTACAGAGATGATTACAGGTTTGTAGTTTGCGTTCTTTTTAATTTTAGATCATAACTCACACCTTTTGTCATTATTCCCTCGTGACAATTCATCAAAAGGATATAGTCTCAACCATACATATATAGGAACTGGTTCATGGCATCTTGAATGAGTTCATATCTTGCCCGTTTTCATCAAAGGTCACTATTAATAAAAATAGAAATGCAATCATTGCTCTTGACTTCTCATCTAATTTTCATGAAACCTCGTATAGGAATAAGATCAGGGCATTGTGTATGAGTACCGGCTTCGGTGGCGTAGTGGTTAGGCCATCGGTCTACAGGCTGGTAGGTACTGGGTTTGGATCCCAGTTGAGGCATGGGATTTTTAATCCAGATACCGACTCCAAACCCTGAGTGAGTGCTCCGCAAGGCTCAATAGGTAGGTGTAAACCACTTGCACCAACCAGTGATCCATAACTGGTTCAACGAAGGCCATGGTTTGTGCTATCCTGCCTGTGGGAAGCGCAAATAAAAGATCCCTTGCTGCTAATCAGAAAGAGTAGCCCATGTAGTGGCGACAGCGGGTTTCCTCTCAAAATCTGTGTGGTCCTTAACCATATGTCCGATGCCATATAACCGTAAATAAAATGTGTTTAGTGCGTCGTTAAATAAAACATTTCTTTCTTTCGTGTATGAGTTCACATTTCGCCTCTGTGTCCATGGTCTAGGTGAATAAAAATATATATGTATTGTCATTGATCTGACTTCATTTCTCATCCTTTAGTTTTGGAATTGTGAAATTGTGTTGGGCCTCATTAGAGAAGATGTATTGTTTTAGTAGTACTCTAGAATGCTTGTTCAAGTAGTACTCTAGAATGCTTGTTCAAGTAGTACTCTAGAATGCTTGTTCAAGTAGTACTCTAGAATGCTTGTTCATCTAAGTGGTATATTAAATGTCAAAAATTAACAAAATGAATGGCCAATATCTCCATCTTGACATGATTGGTGGTTCAGGTATACATGTGAAAAATAAATTGATGTTTGTGTTTTTTATTTCAGAGGTGGCGGAGGTGGCTATGGTAGACGTGGCGGCGGAGGTGGAGGTGGAGGTGGAGGTGAGTGTATTGATAACCAGTTTATTTGTTTTTGTAACCAGCGGCCATTTGTAAATATTACTATCATAACAGAACTGTATAGAATGGAAAATTACATTCCTAGTTAATTGTTGATGCTTGTACACTTTCCTACATGACAAATGAATTGTATTATTAACAAGGTCATTATTAAATTTAATTCTGTGATCTGTGACTTTATTGACTTTAACAAACCAGTGAAAATCTGATTTTAGATAGAACAAGGAAATAGTAGTGTAGGACTTAATGATGAGTTAATGTACAGCCACTAGGTACATTGCTGAACTTAATATAGGAATTTGACTAAGCCAAAAATAATATATTGCAGGTGGAGGAAGCAGAGCGTGCTATAAATGTGGAGAGGAGGGACACATATCCCGAGATTGCCCTGATGGAGGTTCTAGAGGTAGGCGTTTATCCATTATTGCCTCATTTTACCACTTGTTTTACATATCGGGTTGTAATGTGCGTTTTGGTCTTTAGGGAGAGTTATTCTTCTTCAGTACATAAAACTTAACAGATGGTTTTTATCATTTGGATGTCTGGTTTGCTTAAAATTATGTCCGATTGCATTTCCACTTTAAGTCCCATTTTGACACCATTCAGATGTACATTAGTTAAGTGTTATTACACATTTGCAGATTCTGGTTATTCTGGGTCAATGTTTCAAAAGTTAGAGACAGTGCTACACAATTTAAAAACATTGCATAATATTAGAATCTGTATGCTTGACTGTTACTTGATGGGTCTGTTTCACTATTCAGTACCAGGTATTTATTGAAATGGCAACTTGTTAAAAGGTTGAGTTCACTGTGTCTAATTTATGCTTAAAACCTTTGTTTTTCTTTAAGGTGGTGGTGGTGGTGGTGGAGGTGGAGGTGGAGGAAGTCGATCATGCTACAAGTGCGGCGAGGAAGGACACATTTCACGCGACTGTCCCGACAATGCTTATTGATTGTGCAGACTTTGTACATTGATTGGATAATTGGATTTATCATCAATACAAATGAAACTCGCCTACTGATCGCTAGACTTTATTGTGCACTGGTTTGATTACCAGTTTTATCATTACTTCAGAGAAAAATAAAAACAATGTGTATCATGATCGAACTGAATTTGATTTTCTTAAGTAACTACAGTACTTGTCCCTTTGGTTGGTTCAAAATTGGTCAGTGACAAGACAATAGTTTGTAAGGACACCCACTTAATACTTAGATCCTGGCAACAAACTCTGTTTGAATATTGAAATGGGATTACATCCTCGGCGCCATTTTCTTTCCATAATGTTTGAGACTTGTAAAGTAATCCATGTACTTTGTGAAACTGACGTTTTCTGCGGGTTGTATACAGTAATTGGATATGTGTTGCACCTGTGTGTAAAGGAACCTGTTCGAAATGGATGGCCTGTGTTGTGGCAGTGTTGGTTACCTATTTACATGTACTGGGAGACGAGTTGGAATACACATGGCATCTTTTATGAATCTGTTGCCCCTACTTCAATAAAACGCAAATGTTTTCAGTTGCTAGCTGTTGATACTTTGCAAAGCTCTAATTATGGATTGGAACGCATTCTATTTTGGATATGTTTGTAGACTTTGAAAAAGCTTATGACATTGTCTTGTGTCTTGTGCCATGGATAACTAACCAAAATTTTTAATATGAGGCCACATGTAAAATTTTATTAGAGATTTATTGATAACAGAATTTTTCAGGTAAACGTAATTTAGATAATGGGTTCCCCAAAGCTCGGTCATTGCTCCTACTCTTTTAAGCATGTTTATTAATGATTTGGCAGAGGAAATGACCACTCCTATTAACAAATATTTAAATACTAATTTTGGTATTGGACTTTATGAAGATGATAATGCCTTCTGGTGATCGGGCAAAAATATTACCTTTTTTTTTTAAATCCCAAAACAACTTCAAATAGATATTGATAAATTACAAAATTGGTCAGAAGATTGGGGAGTCAAATTATCGCCTACTAAAACAGTTTGCATTGTTTAAACATTCAGTAAAATATTCTGATAATAAATTAGAATTTGAAATTAAAGACAGTTTAGTTAGACAGGTTATGCCAGTTAAATTTCTTGGTTGGTCTTTGACCAGAACACCTCGCTATATTAACCTAACCTATATTAACAAAATGGCTACAGAACTTAATATCATAGATATACTGCTTACTGAGGAGAGGCAAACATTTAGAGATCCTTGGAATCGTGCTGTTCTAAATAATTAGCCCCAGTACTCTGCTGTTCGAGAGCTAGACGAACATTTGGACGGTTATGATCGCTCTCTGCCGTTCAAATGTCCGTCTAGCTCTCGAACAGCAGAGTACTCGAAGAGAAGTTCTTAAATCAAACTACCACCCTTTGAGGAACGTGATCTTTAGTGCCAATCTGATTAAAATTAGCTCTACTGGTCTCGCCAGTAGATCTAATGGCATTGCGTGGACTCCCACGTGCAGGTGACATTTCATCTATAGATAACAATTTAAATATTGACCAATTACACTTCGCCTTTTACAATGTTATTCGGGAGTACAAATTCTAAAAATATTGGTATAAACAGATTTTATGGCTATACCATCAAGGGTTTTTTTCCGCCTTGAAACAAATTTTATATTGAAATTAGTTTCCGGCACACTTCGTAATTCACCCAAATCATTTCGTATACCCTCGGCATAAACCCAAATGTTTTCAAATCACTAGCATTGGTCGAATGAAAGGTCAACTGGACAAGAACTCCCAACAGGCTGCTGTTAGATCCATAGTCTTGAGAGAGAAAACCAGCTACATTTTTTCTTTAGGTTAGCAGTGTTTCTGCCAGAGGATAAAATGGGTATGGTGCCATGCCCCCTTTTTTTTTTTTTAAATGGACCTTTTGACAAAATTAATGACTATCATTACTGTATGATTTTCTTTCTGCAGTTGCATTCAAAATAAAACATTGTAAATATTCAATTTTATAGTACCATACCCAAAAATTTATTTCTGGCAGAAACGCAGGTCAGGTCAATGTGCACATTCAGAGCAAGCTGTTGTGCGTGCCCGTCATAGGCACAGGTGTCTGTCCAAGCCGTTTCCTCCGACAGAACGAGGGTTTGCGGTGGGAGGAGGGACCGCCTGCTGCACTGGCACCAGCAGCCTGATCGGGGTCAGTAACGGGCGGGGACATTTGTGGTGCTATTGGTGGAGGGGGGTGTTTGAGATGGAGACAAATATGTTGATTTTCTCTGATAGTCCAGAGTGCTTTGCAGGTTATTGAGGGAATTGAATTGGAGAGACCTGATAACATAAAATTTTGTTTAATCTACTATGGATTCATGAGGAGAGATTGCAATTGTTTTTGAATGGGCCCCAGCTCATGTTGTCGTCATAGGTAATGAGTGGATATTAATGCCTTTATTGGATAGTGTGTAGAACAAGTGTACACCCCAAATTTTATTTTTTTATTTCAAGTCTTGTATTTGGCCATTCAAAATGGTAGGGAGACTGGGATTGTAAAATACGACAATGGCATGCCAAAATCAAATCCATGTTCATACTCCTGGTCCTATTTCAACTGGGTGTACCCGAGTGATTAGCCTACTCGTTTGAGAATGGGTGTAGTTGGAGGACCGAAATATTGTATGTTCAAAATAAAGAAGTTTTTATATATTGAAACCACTAGATCACATCGATTAATTAATCATCGACTTATTGGATGTCAAAACGTGGCAATTCTCGCTCATAGTCACAAGAGCGGAAACCCGCTACATATTTCCTAATGCAGCAATGAATCTTTATATGCACTTTACCATAGACAGGAAAGCACATACCATGGCCTTTGACCAGTTGTGGTACACTGGTCGGAACAAGAAAACGCCCAATCACTTTAATGGATCCACCGTGGTGGTTCGATCCTGCAAATCGAGCAAGCAATCGACAGCTAAATCCCACCCCCTCTAAATAAAAAAAAGTTTTGTTTTATTTAACGACGCCACTAGAGCACATTTATTTTTTTATCTTATCGGCTATTGGACGTCAAACATGATCATTCTGACACTGTTTTTTAGAGGAAACCCGCAACTCTTTACGACAGGCAGCAAGGGATCTTTTATTTTTGCTTCCCACAGGCAGGATAGCACAAACCATGGCCTTTGTTGAACCAGTTATGGATCACTGGTCGGTGCAAGTGGTTTACACCTACCCATTGAGCCTTGCGGAGCACTCACTCGGGGTTTGGAGTCAGTATCTGGATTAAAAATCCCATGCCTCGACTGGGATCCGAACCCATTACCTACCAGCCTGTAGACCGATGGCCTAACCACGACGCCGGTGATTTAATAGGAATTAAACACAACATTTGCAAAAAAACTTGTCTAAACAATTGAACAGGACTATAGTAATCAATAATGCAGTACATAGAAAATCATTTATTTTGGCTGTATCAAAAACAATCTGATTAAAATTAGCTTTACTGGGTCTACCCTGATAGATCTAACAGCATTGCGTGGACTCCCATGTCCAGGTGACATTTCATCTATAAATAACAATTTAAATATCGACCAATTAAACTTCGCCGTTTATAGCATTAATCGGGAGCATACAAATTCTAAAAATATCGGGTGAGACTATTTATGCAATAGGCGAACTTGTTGGTCTATTTCAACATTAAAAAGCAGGGGCAAAAGTGCAGCAATAAACTCTGGATTGTATACTAGTATAAACAGTTCCCAGTTTTCAAGTTGGTATCAGTTTAAAACTAATATTTTTTTAAATGTTATTCATTATAGTTTTACAAGCCAAATCACTGGTTCCCAGTCGATAGAAACTGACCGAGATGAAATGATGTCAACTGAATATCAAGTGGCTACAATGAAATTATTTTGTTATTCTCTGCCACCAAACTTAAACGCCTTGCCTACCATAAACTTGATCAACGTCTCCAATAGTTGCATCCATAAGATAATAATAACACATTTATATTGAATTTATTAACAGCTAGCAGAAGTATTTTAATCACAAATGTTTAATTTAAAAAATTTAACATGCTTTTTGTAAATATAAACCAAGTTTCATTTTGTAGGACTTATGGTTTGAGAGAAATACCAAGTACTACCTAGGACTGCAGGGATACTGGTCAGAAAATTGTTGAGGACCAAGATTAAACACTCATTAAACAAGCATTATGATAGTACTGCTAAAGTAATAGTGTCTGCTACAGGGCACAACAAATTTTCATATCCAAATTAAGGTAACATAACACTGAAAAACAGAAAAATTAAACTTGATCTGTAACAGTACATGAGAAAGCTATATACACAATTTTATCTTAATATCTTGAGGCATTGCAAATTTGTTTTAATTTTTCTAATCTTCTATTTTGAAGGGCCATAAACTCTCAAAAATGGGTAAATTGCCACGAGTTTGTTTGTTTTGTTTAATGACACCACTAGAGCACATTGATTTATTAATCATCAGCTACTGGATGTCAAACATATGGTCATGTTGACAGTCATAGAGGAGAAACGCGCTACATTTTTCCATTAGTAGCAAGGGATCTTTTACATGCATCATCCCACAAACAGGATAGCATATAGTTGTGGTGCACTGGCCGTGACAAGAAATAGCCCAATGGGCCTACCAATGGAGAACGATCCCAGAACGACCGCGCTTTACCACTGGGCCACTTCCCACCCGAAATTGCCATGCGAGTCAAAACTTTATATAAAACAGTACATGATAAAGTTATACACCAAATTTCAGCAGAATATATAAAAAGCATTTAGAAAAAAACCCCATCTGGAAAACTATGGGCGACAGAGATAGGACGGAGATGAAGTAGTCCCCTCCGGTAAAGGACTAAAATATTGAACCAATAAATCGGGTTTAACTTTGGGGTCATGGGAGATGCTCGCCCGCATTTTTCAGGGGAACAATTTGGTCTGCTTAACTGCAGTACTACTTAGCAGCCATGTAAACCCTGAACAAATCCATGTAATCTACAAACTTTTATTAAAAAAAAAAGAAAAAAAAGTTTGTTTTGTTTCACACCACCACTAGAGCACATATAATATAGTAATCATCGGCTAATGGATGTGAAACATTTGACAATTTTGACATATTGTCTTGGAGAAGAAACCCACTACATTTTTCTATTAGTAGCAAGGGATCTTTTATATGCAACATCCCAGACAGGATGGCACACACATCACGGCCTTTGATATACCAGTCGTGGTGCACTGGCTGGAACAAGAAATAGCCCAATGACTAGTATCGACCCCAAGCAAACACTTTACCACTGGACTACGTCCCGCCCCTTATTTAAACCAATACAAAAAAAAAAAAAATTCCACTGTACTAACACATTTTCAAATAGAATGGTTCTCCATTACTAATGAATCAAATTAACACAAGATATTAATTCCTTGGTTGTAAGCAACTTTATTAAACAGGTATTTGTATTCACGTTATTTAAACAGGCATTTGTATTCAAGTTATGTTAAGTTAGCCACAATCATCGTTACATCATCAGCACATAGAATAATGGACACATCTCAAAGTATTATTTCCAAATAAAGTTTACTTATGTGTACCCTAAAATGAGCAACAGTGGAAATACATTGTAGGAGCCAGGTACACCGTGACAAATGTGAACTACTACATTCATTTTAAATCTATTGGTAAAGCCTCGCAACATTTTGCAAGGCTCGCAACATGGAGCAGGCAAAAAATACTACAATATGCTTCATGAAAATCTGTTTCGAATGAATGAATGAATAAATGAATGTTTAACGACACCCCAGAACAAAAATACGTATCAGCTATTGGGCGTCACAAATGGTTTTACTTTCCATCTATTTTTGAGAGCATTCCACATAAATAAAAAAAGTACCAACTTTCCAAAGTAATAATAAAAACAATAAGCTTTTATACACATTGATCTCAAGCATTGTTAAAAAGTTCCATTACAAGTCTCAGGAGGAAAACTGATTTTTTAAACGGCCTTGCTATTATTAATAGATTAAAATTAGAGCAGATTCACACAAGATGCCATTTGTATTTCCAGTACATGTAAATAGGTAACCCATATTGCCACAACACAGGCCATTAATTTCGACAAGGTTCCATTACACAGGTGCAACACATATCCAATTACTGTATACAACCCGCAGAAAACGTCAAGAGTACATGGATTACTTTAAAAAAGTCTCAAACATTATGAAAAAGCAAATGTCGCCGAGGATGACGATCTGTTAACACAACTAATGCAATCCCATTTCAATATTCCCAACATGGTTTGTTGCCAGGATCCAAGTATTAAGTGGTTGTCCTTACAAATTACTGCCTCGTTACTTACCAATTTTGAACCAAATAAAGGGACAGGTACTGTAGTTACTTAAGAAAATCAAATTCAGTTCATCATGATACACATTGTTTTTATTTTGTTTGTTTTTAAATTTTTTCTGAAGTAATGTTAAAACTGGTAATCAAACCAGTGCACAATAAAAGTCTAGCGATCAGTAGGTGAGTTTCATTTGTATTGATGATAAATCCAATTATCCAATCAATGTACAAAGTCTGCACAATCAATAAGCATTGTCGGGACAGTCGCGTGAAATGTGTCCTTCCTCGCCGCACTTGTAGCATGATCGACTTCCTCCACCTCCACCTCCACCTCCACCACCACCTTAAAGAAAAACAAAGGTTTTAAGCATAAATTATCCATAGTCAACTTAACATTCAACTAACAAGTTGCCATTTCAATAAATACCTGGTACTGAATAGTGAAACAGACCCATCAAGTAACAGTCAAGCATACAGATGCTGATATTAAGCAGTGTTTTTAATGATCACAGTGCAATACTAACAATGTTATGTTGTGTAAGGAACAACAAGAGTTAAAGGCAACCAAAAACTAACCAAAAGTCAAAAGTGGAAATGCAATCATACATAAATTTTAAGCAAACCAGACATCCAAATGATAACCATTATTAAGTTTTATGTACTGATCAAGAATAACTGGCTCCCAAAACACATTATGACCCGATATGTAAATCAAGTGGTAAAATGAGGCAATAATGGGTAAATGCCTACCTCTAGAACCTCCATCAGGGCAATCTCGGGATATGTGTCCCTCCTCTCCACATTTGTAGCATGTTCTGCTTCCTCCACCTACAATAAAAAAAAATTGGCTTTTATTATTTTTGATTTAGTGAAATTGCTATTTTAAGTTCAGCAATGTACTTGGTAATTGTACACTGACTCAACATCAAAGTCCTAGATAACTATTTTCTTGTTCTATCTAAAATCAGATTGTCATTGGTTTGTAAAAAGTCAACAAAGTCACAGATCACAGAATTAAATTTAATAATGACCATGTTAATAATACAATTCATTAGTCTCCCTATCTCGATGTGGTGAGGTAGCTTGCATGTCTCAATGACTCAGAGCTATGCCAGCTGGAGCATCAGCTCCTGGTAGGGTCACCCAAAATGGACTGGTCAAAGGGTAGAGACTAGACTAATACGGACAGGACAGAGGACGCGAGTCAAGAAAGACAACCGTCTAGGAGAAGCAAACTCCAAAATCAAAACTGGGCTGGAGAGGCTTAGAATCCTAGTAAGGAAATTCTCCTTGGAGAAGGAAAACCTCAAACTCAAACCAAGTCCACTGAAGTCGGGAGTACAGAAGCTATGCATAAGCATTAGGGTGGAAACCAAAAGGAAATGTCTGTACATGCACCAAGCTCGATGATTATCATCGTCATTAGTCACCTAGAAAAGTGTACAAGCATCAACAATGAACTAGGAATGTATTTTCCCATTCTATACAGTTCTGTTATGATAGTAATATTTACAAATGGCCGCTGGTTACAAAAAAAAATAAACTGGTTATCAATACACTCACCTCCACCTCCACCTCCGCCTCCGCCGCCACGTCTACCATAGCCACCTCCGCCACCTCTGAAATAAAGAACACAAACATCAATTTATTTTTCACATGTATACCTGAACCACCAATCATATCAAGACGGAGATACTGACCATTCATTTTCTTAATTTTTTGGCATTTAATATACCACTTAGATGAACAAGCATTCTAGAATACTACTAAAACAATACATCTTCTCTATTGAGGCCCAACACAATTTCACAATTCCAAAACTAAAGGATGAGAAATGAAGTCTGATCAATGACAATATATATATATTTAGTGACCTAGACTATGGACGCAGAGGCGAAATGTGAACTCATACACGATGCCGTGAACTTATTCCTAGGTGAGGTTTCATGAAAATTAGATGAGAAGTCAAGAGCAATGATTGCATTTCTATTTTTATTAATAGTGTCCTTGACCTTTGACAAAAACGGGCAAAATATGAACTCATTCAAGAAAGAAGTGTTTTATTTAACGACGCACTCAACACATTTTATTTACGGTTATATGGCGTCAGACATATGGTTAAGGACCACACAGATTTTGAGAGGAAACCCGCTGTCGCCACTACATGGGCTACTCTTCCGATTAGCAGCAAGGGATCTTTTATTTGCTCTTCCCACAGGCAGGATAGCACAAACCATGGCCTTTGTTGAACCAGTTATGGATCACTGGTCGGTGCAAGTGGTTTACACCTACCCATTGAGCCTTGCGGAGCACTCACTCAGGGTTTGGAGTCGGTATCTGGATTAAAAATCCCATGCCTCGACTGGGATCCGAACCCAGTACCTACCAGCCTGTAGACCGATGGCCTGCCACGACGCCACCGAGGCCGGTAAACTCATTCAAGATGCCATGAACTAATTCCTATATATGTATGGTTGAGACTATCCTTTTGACGAATTGTCACGAGGGAATAATGACAAAGGTGTGAGTTCTGATCTAAAATTAAAAAGAACGCAAACTACAAACCTGTAATCATCTCTGTAACCTAAAAAGAAAAGAAATTAAATTTTTTTTATTGTTTTGTTTAACCAACACTCCATTTACAAAGCTACATAAAATTTTAAATGATGCAGACTCGGCAAATCAGGAAAGTTTTGGCAAAAGAAATTTGCTTAAGATACAATGCAGTTCTTCAAGGATATATAAAAAGTAAAGTGTAAAAAACACCCGCCATTAATGGCACCTAATTTATAGTCATTTATGTAAATTAAATCTCATGCACAATCCAATCTTATGACCAATATTCTCAGACCATTAAATTAATAATAAAACTGAGTTTTCCTATATTTGCCGATGCCTATAAATTCAGTGCCAAATCTTGACAGATTCTCTTTCCTGAACTGTGACATCGTCTTTTCATAAACTTCAGCTCTTGTGCCAATGTTACTGAAATGTGAACTGCAAGTATCACACCGAGGTGCAACTTACCTCAATTAAGAACATGCATGATCTTGATACAAACAAAGAGGAACAAGTTACAAACAGCTTTGAGAGATGCTGGCCAATAATTCTGTAGTATGGGGCCCAACGGACAGACACTTTCTGCGTCTACCGGACACACTGCACTTAAAAAGAATGACATTGACAATGTTGTCATATCACCAATGTCTTGCAGGAGGGTGGATGGATACTGTTAAATAGTTACTGGTGCATTTATAAAAACTCACTATTGTATTTTATTAACCAAGTAGAAATGGTTAAAATTGCAGTACCAACATTTTTATGGTTATAAACTGCATACTAATGTTTTTTTTTAAAAAAAGACAACTTTCATATTTGTAGAGCATTTCCTTGAAATTAAAAATATATTTAGGAAGTTCTACCTTAGATAAAAATTAGCAATTGGCTATTATCCAGTCAAATATTTAGAAAACCATAAAAATATTGGTCACTTAAAACTTTGCAATGTAGTAATAGTGCAGTAAAAAGACTTGTGGATGTAAATTTAGTTAACAAAACATTTAAGATACTGTTATTAAATTTAGATGCAACGTGAATCATAATTTTTTTACCCCCCCCCCCCCCCCCCCCCCCCCCCCCCCCCCCCCCCCCCCCCCCCCCCCCCCCCCCCGTGTACTTATGTACCTACGCTATAAGTTAGCAAGTTCCCTATGTAAACAAAATTAAAAAGACAAAACAAAGAAGATTGTGCGAGGCAAGCAAAATATGTAATCAAAATGTTTTACCTCCTCCTCCTCCTCCTCCTCCTCCACCCCCTCGATCACCTCCGTATTGCCTGAAATATTACATAAACAAAATATATATTTGTTAAAAATATTCACGTTAAAACATTCACAGTACATTTATGATTCTCAATTTTGAATTAACAAATGATGCCAACGTAATACAGTGAAACCTGTGTAAACCGGACCCTGAACATACCAAAATCCTGTCAAAACCGGCCAAATTTCATGGTCCCAAATCTTCTCTTATTTAAACCATGTATTAAAAACCTGATAATACCGGAACATGTCCATTTCGGAAACCGGACAGATTTTTTGTTCAGAATTGTAAAAGCCTCAACTAATTAACCGGAACAAACCGACAGTGTAAATGAATGAAGAATCAACTTAACGAAAACACCAGAAAACAATGCTAACCGGAATATGTGTCGTGCAGCATCAAGTATCACTGATTTCTGTGGTCTCAGCCCAGCTTAGCACACAGAGTGATTAATGCTCGATTGTTTTCAATTGCATTGTCTGGTGCAGTGCAAATTCTTTTCATCTTTAAACAAATCTCAGATACTCACACATTAATTTCCACTTTTGATTTTTGGTCAATGCACTTAGATAATGAAATACTGACACACTGAGAGTACAATGCTAGAAACAAACTAAATTTAGAGTTAAATACACACATGTAACTTAATTTGTATCTTGTACACTAAAGATTAACAGAAAGTGTTATCTTTTCTGCGACAGAAACGAGAAATAAGCACACTAAATTTTACTAAGAAAGAACGAAAATGTCTCTGCCACCACAGGCTAAACGTAGGCAATCTTAATTGTGGTAAAAATTAAATTACATTGAAATCTATTGATTTTATTTGTTTTAATGTCGGTTCATAAATAAGGAAGATACCTAACAAAATTGGGATATAGCGACATTATTATTAGCCCGATAATCACATTCATTTGCAAATTCTCGGACATGTTCGTTTACAGTTATGAATTTTATGCTGTCAAGGGAAATAACTCTGCATTCTAAAACGCGACCCTTTAAACACCAGATCCCATCTAAACCAGATAAATATTAGGTCCCTGGTGTGATCTGGTTTAGACAGGTTTCACTGTAGTAATGTAATAAAAAGAGGCCATCTTTTCCAGAATGACAAAATGTTTATCACTTGTTTGAAAGACATAAATTTGTAAAATGGTTAAAATGGTAAAGAGTAAAATGTTACGAACCTGTCACCATATCCATAACCTGAAAAGAAATTTAATAAAAATGTCAATATCACAATGCAACAACAACCAGTTAGAATGAATAATCGCTACAAATAATCGCTACTTCAAGTTACTTATTATTGACCATTAAAATTAATAAAATTTAGAGACAAACTTAAAGCCGCACACCCTAGTTCCATCCAGCGAAAATAAATTATAATTTGATTAATCTACAAACCTGTAACACACTTAGATCACGTTTTTATCAAATGGAGTGAAAAAGCAGGTGTTATATCGATAAATACCATGGGAATCCCCATGTCCCAATTGCTTGAAATAATTTTGAAAGTTAGTATTCTGATGTCACCGGTAGATGTCGCTCGAAGCACAACAATGCCTACGTCACTACAAATTTCACAGAGTGCGCACAGACTTGGGGTGCGTTCTTTTCACCTCTCCTGGACATGTTCCAACTGTTCTGTCCTGGTTGTATCCCCTCTCCAGATATCGTAAGACTTAACGACAACAAATCGGATGTTGATTGTGCGAACCGTGCGCGAGAAAACAAACCGAACCAAAAATGATAACGGTCACGTGGTATACCAACGTCTGTGGCGTTTACACAGGGAGATTCGCTCTAAAAATAGATTGGACCTCGCTTGCTTAACGTTTTTTTTCTTTTCGAGTGCACGCCTGTTAAGAAATACAAAAAATGCATTTCGTGGTTTTACAAACATCAGGATTACCAGGATTACCAAAAAGCACTTCAGGTGAATGGAAATGTGTTTTCTAAATAATAAAATGTAAGTAAAATGCAATTTTATTTGTGAAAAATGGGGTTTAATAGCGAAAAACAACGCCGTAATGGTTAACAACTAGCCGTAACTAGGGCGTGTCCCTTTAAGATAAACACTACAACCAGTGCTACAAATAAAATGTAATGACAGTGAGGCTCCCTTTCCATTGGTACATTTTACACATGTAGCTATTGCTGCTGCCATGCAGTGAAAAAAAAGAGGTTTGTTTTGTTTAACTACACACTAGAGCACACTGATTTATTGGATATCAGTCATTTTAAAAGTCAGAGAAGAAACCCACTACATTTTTTCATTAGTACCAAGGGAAGTTTTATATGCACCATCCCAGACAGGACAGCACATACCACAGCCTTTGATATATCAGTCGCGGTGCACTGGTTGGAACGAGAAATAGCCTAGTGGGCCCACCCAGTAAAATCAGACATTGACATGGGTGCTAGCCATGCAGCAAAAAAAAGTATACCATGTATCGATTTTTTTTCTCCAGCCGTGTTGTGCAAGAGGAATCCATAAAATTTACGTCATTTTGAGGGTATTACCCATTTTCCACTCTTGGGAAACATGAAAATACTGATGATATTTTTAGCTATCAAACTGAAGCTCCCACACTAGATTACTAAAAGCACCCTGCTCCAATCTACTTAGTTCATGTTTACAAAATCTGTCCTTTTCAAAGGTGTTAGCTCTTCTCGTATTATTTTGCAGTGGTTCTATTTTCTTAAGTTACCATAGTTACGGTATCTTGGTGCATGTCACAGAGTATTTATATTTAAATAAAAAAAAAAAAAAATTATAAACAAATAATGCTAACAATACCAGGGCACAATATTTCATGAGAACTGTTGTTCTGTTCGTGTGTCGGTTACGCAACTTTAAAATTACGAGAACCGCCAATCAGTTACATGGTGAATAATTACATTCTAAAATTAAAAGTACCATATATTAGTAATTAAAGTGAAAGTCAGTTTATGTTTTTGAACCACCAATGTAGCACTGAACCATAGTTCAAGTGTTTTAGGATTAGATAGGCCTAACTTATCGGTTACAAGAACTATTCACGTAACCTAACAATCAGTTTCCTCAGTAAAATTCATGTCAACTGACTTTCGGTTACCTAAAGATTTTGAAATATTGTTCCCTGAATACCTGATAAAAAAAATTTTATTTGACAAATGACACCCACTGTTAGTGGCAACATCATTCACAGGACACTTCCTGGACAAAGTGTAAAAATTACCAAATTCATACTTACTGTTCTCAGTAATATTATCAATCAATTCTTTTGCTCTCATTTGGCAGTCCTGACTCCCTGTGATCTCAACTTTCACTTGTTCCCCTCGCTGAACATCTCTGCTGTGCACCTGTAAAAATACAATTACATGTAATCAGTTTTGACAAACAAAAACACCAAGTGAAACTGATAAACATACCAAACTGGCCTTTGTCAAAATTAATCATTTTAATGTTAAAAGTTTCTTTTTGTTCAATGACACCACTAGAGCACATTGATTTATTAATCATCGGCTATTTGGTAATTTGGACGTATAGTCGAAGAGAGGAAATCCACAACATTTTCCATTAGTAGCAAAGTATCTTTTATATGCAACATCCCAAACAGTATCATGGTCTTTAATATACCAGTCATTGTGCACTGGCTGGAACAAGAAATAGCCCAATGAGTCCACCGATGGGAATCGATCCTAAACAGACCGCACATCAAACGAGTGCTTACTACTGGGCTACGTCACACCCAGAATTATTCTAAACATTTTACAGTCTCTACTTTGACTTGTTCTCCAAGCTGGAGATCTTGACACATTCATGTCTAGGTTATACACTAGAAATCTGTGATCTCCACTAATCTCGAAGGGTTGAGTATTCTCCAGAGGCCAAAAGCAGAACTCATTAAACAGACCTGTTGTGAAAGAATACCAAATGTGGTGAAAAAAAAGGAAACACCATTGTTGTTAATTTTTCTAAATCACTCTTTCTCAATAGGACTGGAAATTGGGTGTTCAAATGACACAGCATACAATTTATTACCATGGATTAAATACCATAAAATATACTACTCAAAAGAATTTAAGGGTCAAAAATTTATAACCAAATAAGTTTCAGAGTATTAGATTGATGATGTAAACTACACCAATTTTTTTATTTATTGTTCCATATTTACAAAAAACAACAAATAAACGTCACTGTATACAAGAAAGTCACATGACGTGCTGTCAAAGTTGAAGGTTGTCAAACATGGATTTTACACATTAGAACATTCATTTAATAGTGTGTGAATCCACCCCTGGCGCGAATACACTCGACACATCGTTGCCTCATGCTGTTGATCAGACGTCTGAAGAACTCTTGGGGAATGGCCTGCCACTCTGCCATAAGAAGTTGACCCAGATCATGAAGGTTGGCCGGAGGGGCATGGTTATCCCGAACTCTCCTGCCTAATTCGTCCCAGGCCCACTCTATTGGGGCCAAGTCAGGCGAATATGCTGGCCAATCCATCCTGGCGATACCTTGTTGTCTGAGAAAGTCTGTTACCACCCTGGCGCGGTGGGGTCTGGCATTGTCATCCTGCAGAACTGCCCCGCCGCCAATCTGCTGAAGGCCTGGGAGAACCAACGGCCGGATAATCTCATTCAGATAGCGGATTCCATTCAGATTGCCATCCACCACATAAGAGGGGGGTCCTGTGGTGGATAGAGATGCCGCCCCACACCATGACGCTGCCACCACCGAACCGGTGACGTTGCCTAACGTTAACGCCAGCGAAGCGCTCCCCAGGACGTCTATAGACACGAACCCGACTGTCGTTGAACTGGAGACTAAACCTGGACTCATCAGTGAACATCACTCGACCCCACTGAACACGTTGCCACCGCAGATGAAGCGTGCACCAATGGCGTCTGGCCGTTCTGTGACATGGTAGGAGTGGTGGTCGAACAGCCTGGCGACGGCAACGTAGATTATTGGCTCTCAGACGATTGCGTATGGTTTGATCAAACACTCGAGTTCCAGTCCCAGTCCACAGATTGTCATGTAATCGGCGTGCAGTGGTTGTGCGTTGACGTAGAGCCATATTGGTGATGTAGCGGTCCGCTCTATTTGTAGTGCTTCGGGGTCTTCCCGAACGTGGACGATTTCGAACAGAATTAGTTGCTTGGTACCGTTGCCACAGTTGGCCAACGACACTCTGACTGACACCAAGTCTCAGAGCAACATTTCTTTGTGTATTGCCATCCTGAAGCCAAGCAATAGCCCTTCCTCGATCTTCGATAGTCAGTTGACGTTGTACCGTTGTACCATTGTCGAATTTGGAGTGTGCACCGTACACGAACGCAAGCTCCAATTATACGGAAATTCAGCATTGGGAACATGGAATACACATGCAAAGCGTGCAAATGATGCGCTTTGTGAAAAAGCAAGTTATGGGCACTTAGCAGACCTTTCGCTTTCGCCCTAATTTACGTGCAAATGTAAGCATGTTTTCGCCATTAGAACTAATCGACAGTGTCAATGACAGTGGATTTTATTTCATTTATGGGTTGCTTAGACCCACTTTCGTCAAAATGGAACAATACCATGCGTGACATTATGGTCTAGCTAATATAATTGACATTCAGAAAATAATGTCGAAAATATCGTCTGATTAAATTCTTTTGAGTAGTATATTTTTATTTTCGCGTTTTTATAAAACTTGTGAAAATAAATTCCATGCGAAATTGAAGGCTGATGAAAATTGGACATCACAATATATTAAGGGATGCAGACGGACGATTCGTCCACTACAAAAAATCAGTCCCGGACGATTTGTCCACTGGGTTTTTATTTCCCCAGTACATTTCATCCACGGACTAAATAATGTGTACTACATGTACGTGGGGGCTAAATAAATGATTAGATATATTTTACCCCGTATTTTTTTTGCTGTGTCATAAATTTACAAAGGTGAAAATAAATTATATTGCATTAGATTACGCTTGGTAGATGTTTTTGCAACAATGCTCTGCAGACATAATTCTTTGGCGTTTCTATTTATTCGGTTATTGCTTGTTTCTATAATGTACGCCTTTCACGCTACATGTCGTAAGATGTTTTTAGTACAATATGCCCAGTAAAGATAATCTTTAGCCCTTCCCTTTCAACTTGTTGGTTTCTGTTTGCTTTACCAATTAAGTGTACAGGTGTCCTCTATTGTGATATTGTGAAGTAATTAGCTTAAGCTTGTTTCACCAAGTTGGATCCAGTAGCGTCTAAAACAACATTTAATTAAATTGGAATTGAAGACGACGTGTTAATAAAAACTGGATATTAATGTTGAATTCTAACTCTATTTTACTTTTTTGGTTATTGTATACCACAAAATAATGTTAAGAAACAATTACAATGTCAAAGAAATAACTATTAATATGTTTTTTAAAAATGCAGTAATCGAGTGGACGAAATTGTCTGAGGTGAGTGGACGATCATCCGTGGACGAACTGTCCGGTGGATGAACCATCTGGAAAGCTATATTAAAATGTGAAAGTGAAAAAAATATCTGGGTTGGACTTGTATGCTGTGGCGATACTATACTCGTAGTTAATATTGGGACTTCACTCAAAGGTTTTATTTGCCTGTTGGTCAATCATAAACCGTATTGAACGAGTATTTTGACAGTAATAAATAATGCTTAAATCAAACTTGCGCTAGCACTGCGCCTTCAAATTCTGGGGTGGGAGTAGGGAGGTGGGGGAGTTTTTGGTGGTTACCATGTTGTTGTGTTAATAGACTTTGTGGAAGGACATACTCCTTATTTTGATTACAACACGTTTGTACGAAATACACGCAGGCTCGTCTTTTAATTGAACAGATGTTATGATTATCAGTCTGATATTCACTGGCAGTTCCGGTTTTGCTGAACCATCAAAGTTTTAATATTATTTTAATAAAGATTTCAAGACATACGAAGAACAAAAAAGATGTGTGTGTGTGATCCCCTAATGTCGAAATTTGTTTTTGTTATTCCCATCTTCATCGAATGAATTAATCGCTGTGATAAAATATTATCGCCAACTGATAAAAAGTTTTGTTTTTGGAGTGGCGGTGTATATATTATTTGGCACCCAAGATGAATGATTTTAATGGTAAACACCACCACTTCCGTTTATTTTATAAGCAGTGATATCCCCCCAAAATGAAAAGTTTACAATATGTTATAAGAACTGCTGAATAAACAGAATGACAGAAAGTAAAAATTGTCAGTTACAATCAATTATATCTGTAACTGAGGACAAAATATCAAACGAGTTAGTGGAAACAAAAGATATAGTGACCGTTCTGATCACGTGACAAATTTGGCGCCAAATAAGTGGGGTTTTCAGTCGGAGATTGCCAAATCCATAAAAAATAAAAATGTTTTCATTGCTCAAAAAAAAATATAACTTTGATTGTGTGTATTAAACTTACAAATGGATACTCTCGAGTGCCAAATAAACTTACACCTACGTTTATTAAATTTGTGAAAAAATGTAGGCGTCTACGCTTATTCAGCACCCTACGTTTAACCTTCTGAGTACTGCAGGCGAGATATCTCGCCCTACGTCACGTCAGTCGATATACTGTATACAGTGCATTCCCCAATTCATATTTCCCGCCGTTTTGCACATGACACTCACCGGAAACATAATTAAAGAAAAAAGTGGTTTTCGGCAAGTATTTTCGCTTGACAACAATGGCGGCACGCCGCGGTCATTTTCAGGGATCGATAGCTAATTGTGACAGCTAATTTGATAATAAATTTGATCGTTTTACCAACAACGAAAATTACCAAATATTGCAATATGAACCTTAGTTCGGGTTTAAAAAAAAATTCTGGTCAGAAAACCTCTGTTATCAGGAATAATGGACATAAATACTGGACAGCTGGCCACAAATGCCCGTAAGTAAACGCAACTTTTTCGATTTTTTTTTGCCGAATTTTAATCACCATTAGCAGATCTAAAATAATAAAAATTACAAAAAAAGACACGAAAATAATACTTACTGATTCATATATGAACTTTATTTCATGTATTTATAAAACATTTAAGTGAATATATGTGAGGTACTGGGTTCGGATCCCAGTCGAGGCATGGGATTTTAAATCCAGATACCGACTCCAAACCCTGAGCGAGTGCTCCGCAAGGCTCAATGGGTAGGTGTAAGCCACTTGCACCGACCAGTGATCCATAACTGGTTCAACAAAGGCCATGGTTTGTGCTATCCTGCGTGTGGGAAGTGCAAATAAAAGATCCCTTGCTGCCTGTCGTAAAAGAATAACCTACAAGTTATTTATTTCTAAGCTGCGTGTTTTCTAAATTACATGTACACACAACAATGGTCTATTTTTGTCATTTCCAAAACACTTATTTTTATTTTTACGTCAAACCAAATTGTTTTCATTACTAGTAAATTTTTACAGTTTAGCTAAATTTCCAGACATATGCTAATTCCGCACTCTACTCTTATTGGGTTTTTTTTTAATTTCCACACCCTATGCTAATTCCGCACTCTACTTTTAACTGATTTTAGACAAATGTCCAGACTCTATGCTTATTAGGCACTCGAGAGTACAGGTATGGGACGAAATAGAGGCTGTTAAAAAATACAATTAAATTATGTTGCGGCAACTGTCGTAAATGTTTCGTCAGTTGCTTTTTCGTACACAACGTGGCTTGTTTCCTCCTTTGATGTCCAGTGTGCAAGACTGATCGTTATGGGGTTTTTTATGTGTGGAAAAGTATGCATTTGGAAATAGCGGAGATAGGTGCTGAAAAAGAGGGGCGCAGAAAAATAAAGGAGGGCGGAGAACGTAAAAGGAGGGCGGCAAAATGCAATAGCAGGGTGGGCCGCCCTGCTTAAATAGAGCAGCGAGAACACTGTTTACAGTACCTATAATAATTTTAAAAAACCCAAGATTCTCTAATATCAATCTTCAAACACAAGCATTTAGTCTGACATTCATGTTTAAGAAACATGTATAATAAATTGTAAAATGTCATGTTTCGGGCATTCAAATGATTTTATTACAATTTGATGAAAAAGTGAGGCCTTCAAAATGACATTGTAACGTTGAAATTCAGACTAGAAAATTTCAAGAAGTAGATGTATGCGTATTTTTATTTTGGTAGAATACTTTGTAGTTTGGTACAGTAAATACATGTCTCTGGGAAATAACACTTCAGGTAAACCATTTGATTAGAACCATGTGAACCCAAGCCTTAAATTAATTCTTTAAACCAAAATTAAGAGTACACAAAATGAGTTTAACGTAAGCAATGTGTGAATAATTTGAGAGACCTGTAAATATGCTATTAAACTAAAAATCTATAACTACATATACACAGAATTACAGGGCTCGAACTTAATGACGGCACCTGCCATTGTTGAGATATAAATTGCTGAAGGCAGGGAGCAAAGCTTCACCGATGGCACTTTGTGCCGTCTGTAAAGTTCCTCAACAATGACAAAATGTCTACACCTGGTGTACAGTATCTGCCAGTATTTAACATTTACACATTTGAAATATGTCTTCGTACAGAAAAATAATGTTTCAGTCAAGTTTATTTGCTGCAAAAATCACTTTAAAAACCATGCTCAACCATGCAGGCTCAAAATTGCCGTCGGTAGGCCTTTCTTTTTATAAAATTGCCATGGGAGACAAGTTCTTAAGTTTGAGCCCTGAATTAACCATGTCAAATCAATTACAAAACAAAACAAGCAAGGTAATGAACAAAAAAACAGCAATTTAAAAACAATCCACTCATTCAATTCTCTAAGACTGAAGTATTTTACAAGGAATCATGTTATGTTCACATACCTTTATATATGAGAAATCATGTTATGTCCACGTACCTTTATATTAGCGCCACTTTCATCTTGCAGATCCCTAATTTTTGAACCACCTTTGCCTGCAAAATCAAATATATAGAAAAACTAAATTGATGACTAATGTGTATTCAACACTAAAACACCTTTTAGTACACCACTGACATTATTTTAACCCACACCTGTGCTCATTAGTTGGCAACAGGCAGCAATTATTGGTGGCTATTGTTGCTGCTATTGCAGTCATTATTTCATGCCTACAGTTATAAAAAAATTCTACATTCAGTAAAAATGTCTGCCTATGTTTGTTTGTGTGTTGAGATACTTAAAAACCCCTGAAACCTTTTCCCACAATAATGACATATTACACTTTTTCTGCTAAATTAAAATAAAATTTGCCAAAAAGTTCCTAAAATTCGCAATTGGCGAGTGGCAGTTAGCCCTGCAGTTATCAGTAAGCATTATGATCATCTATAGTCCAGGGCTTACATGCGCAGGCTAAGTGAACAAGAGGTTCGCTTTGACCAGTTTCCCTTATTTTGCCTCTCAGTATCTAGTACTGAAAAGTTGGTACGATGTACAAACTGTCTTATCTTTTATGCACTGTTAGTTAAAACGTAGTTCAGTTAGAACAGTGTCGGTCCGACATTCTCGGATATTCATTGTGCTAAACCGATTAAACAATTAATATTATTTTTATAAAGATTTTAAGTTATCTGAAAAAGAATAAAGAAGTTTTTTTAAGTGATCTCCTACTGTGGGATAACATTTTTCTGTTCTTTTTATTTCCATTTTATCAAATGAATTGATCGCATTGATATTGTCAGCTGATAAAAATAGTTTTGTTTTGTAAAAGTGGTGTATATATTATATGGCACCCAAAATAAATGTTTTTAATAATTAACACTACCACTTCCGTTATTTTTAAAAACGGTGATATCCCCCCCCCCCCCCCCCCCCCCCATTAAATGTTTTTTTTATTTTATTAAGAAAGACAGTAAGTAAAAACAAGGGTTGAAATTTAAATTTTTTTTACCACTATTCCAAAGGAATGGTGAATTTCAAAAAGCACTATTCCATCTAAAAATGTACTATCCCTTCAATTATTAATGTACCACAAGTTTTCCTGACTGCTACGTTGCCCTGTACAACATTGTGTAACGAACAATTGTTTATATACCAGTCTATGCATTACAGCGTACTAGCTGGAATTACAAATGAACTCACTCCAAACATTAGTCTGGATCAAAACGTTTATTTTGTACCGGTCTTAGTAGCGTGAGGATTTGTTCTGCAGAAAAAGTGTAAGCAGACAATTTTCGGTATTCTGTGCTTTATTTACACGACGGAATATTGGAAGAGCGAAAAATTTGACCCCTGAAAAATCATCAGTTTTGACCAATAAAATTTGCAACTCAGGATAAAATATCAGACACGAGTTAATAGACACAAAAGACAGAATGACCGTTCTGATCAGGCGACAAATTTAGCACCAAGTAAGTGGTTTTTCAGTTGGAGATTGCAGAAACAATAAAAATAAAATGTTTTCATTTCTAAAATAAAATATAACTTTTATTGTGTTTATCAAACATACAAATGGATACTGCGTTGTTTACATTATTTAACAGTCCTCTACAAAGCAAGTTCTAACTTACTCTTCCCTGGCCAGTAGAGTATAATATTTTAGTCGGCAGCTGCTTATATTTAGTCGGCAGCTGCTTATATTTAGTAGCCAGCTAATATATAAACCACGTGATTTTATTGCCATTTTACAGCACATTACTAATGTTGTAATTGTTATTACGACCGCATTCGAATAACTTGTGAAGGGGTAATTCCTAGTTGTTAAATAGTAATTACAACTGTTTGTGTCCTTTTCCGCTAAAACAGTGAACAACTATTAACTATCGTTAGCAAATTCCATACACAATAATTTTATGAAACGAAATTAAGCGAATTAATATTTTAGTTACACTGCTAAGATATGCATTTAAATTGCAGTACTCATTAAATGTTAAATAAAAGCATTGTGATAACATCTACCAGGCTTCCAACGTATTACTAGTAGTTCCCAATCGGCTAAGTTACTTTTGGTTTAAATATTTATTTTCGTCACATACTGCCTTGTAAATCCATGAACATTGTTTTGTAAATAGTTGTGTCTTTAAAGCAGTCTAAAGTAGAGCAGTGTTCGAGATTAACAGTATCCCGGGGGGATACCAGAATTTAATTTTGGATACCAGACTTCAATAACCCAGTATCCCACCGGGATACCATATAATATATTTATTTTTTTCAATCCAGCGTTTTTATTTTTCGCTGAAACAATGAAAGTCGTCATTTACTGGTGACGTTAAGTAACAGTGTTGTCCACGTTTGTTACGATGTTATTTATGAATTTCATTTAAGTGGGATACTAAATTATCAGGTGGGATACCAGATTTTGAAATGTTAGTATCCAACTGGGATACTGCCCAAAATGTTTAATCTCGAACACTGTAGGGTCATGAAAATAGAAACATGTTTTCATCCTCCACTGGTGAACGACTTCCGACACGATTAAAAAGGACATTCACGACTAGAGAAGTCGTTATTGTGAAAGGACCCATTATCACAATAAGCATGAGGTGATTGGAGTGCAGCATAACACATATATAAGTCAAACATTTAAAATAATTAACGTTTGAGTTTCAAACACCATAAAACCGGGCTCTAAATGAGACAGGACCAACTTGGTCCAAAACTGAACTGGGTCCAAATTATTTCCAAACGCTGAAAATTAAAGTTACGGGAGATAACGTCATAATGAAGTATTACCTCCCTTAACATGTTTACTTTTGAATAATGGAAAATCGTTATTCATAGTCCAATATAACCCGTCTCAAACTTTTATTAAAAAAAAAATATTACCGATAGAAAACAAGTTTTATAGAAGATAAATTGCTACTGGTCCACTGTTTTCCGATATCCAGTTTTGTTTACAGATTAAAGTAAAATTATTGGACAGTCGCCAGGGACTTTTTTTATTCACCATGGCAAGTATTTTACTCGCTTTGTAGAGCACTGTTTAATCTTATTTTTGTTTTAAATTCCGATTGCAAATGTTTAAAAGGTTGAAGATGAAAATAGGTTACTGACACAATCATGTTACGGGACGATAAATACACATTTACGTCTGTAGTAAAGTTAACACACCTCGGAAACTTGGGGACGTTTGACATGTTATTACAGGGTTAAAAATACTATTATCATACTCACCAGACACTAAAATCTATGGTCACCCAAAGGACTACCTTTGTAAAATTCTTTATCGCCCTTAGCCAATGCGACCGCTAATTTTCAACCCTGTTATTACTAATGATATTCTGCAACTATCTTGAAAAATTCAGCTCTGTACTATTTATTTCCAGATTACCCATAATTTTGACCTAATGTTCCTGGACTATAACAAATGGCATCTCTTACTAGTTGCTAGTCACTTCGTACCTAATTTGGTCATTTTGTACCCTGGTCTTTTCATACCATTGCAAAAAGTCATTTCGTACCTTGGTAATTTTGTACCACTGCAAAAAGTCATTTCATACCTTGGTCATTTCGTACTATAACTTAAAGTCATATCGTACCATGGCATAACAATTTATCAGTTAATCGGTATTTGTCTTGGCAGAGCATCGATAAATACTGATTAACAGACTCGGTTGATATTTTCCATATTAATAAATACTTGTGACGAATAGTTACTCTATTTATCATATATTTATTTTGGTATTGTCAATATCATATATTATATTATAAAAATTGTAACTCGCACGAGTCGTAAGCCAATAATTTTTGGTTATGCTAAATTGCAAGCTGTAACGAGGTCTGAATGCATGCATGTATAACTTGTTTTTTTCCCTGTGCAAAATTTTACTTGTCCAAAGTTTGTACAGAAGACCAAATAAATTATATTTTGTTGGTCCATTATGTTGTTCTTGACCAATTATCTGGAGCCATTTCACACAAAATTGAAGTTGTCAGAGTAGCAAATACCATATATACGGCTCTTTTCACATAAAATGGAAATAACAGTTAACAGGTATTATGGGTATCAATAATGATATGCTGCACAATAACATGTTCTGAATTTCAAACTGTCCAAATAAAGTTTTTTTTTAAAACACACTGCTTTTATGCTATAGTCGATTTGTTTTTTTTATATACTGGTATGAAATGACTAGGGTACAAAATGACTTTCTGCAATGGAACGAAATGACCAAGGTACGAAATGCCCAGGCAGCATGGTATGAAATGGATGGTACGATATGGCTTCAGTACGAAGTGTCTGATTCCTCTTATTAACCTTCTGAGTACTGCAGGCGAGATATCCGCCCGACGTCACGTCAGTCGATATAATGTACACAGGGCATTCCCCAATTCATATTTCCCGCCGTTTTGCACACGACACTCACCGGAAACATAATAAAAGAAAAAAGATTTCTTTTCAAAATGGTGGCTTTTGTTTAGACTTTTTCAACTCAAAATACCTTGAAATACCTTGGTTTTCGGCAAGTATTTTCGCTTGATAACAATGGCGGCACGTCGCGGTAATTTTCAAGGATCGATAGCTGATTGTGACAGCTAATTTGATCGTTTTACCAACAACGAAAATTACCTAATATTGCAATATGAATCTTAGTTCGGGTTTAAAAAAAAAAAATCTGGTCAGAAAACCACTGTTATCGGGAATAATGGACAGCTGGCCACAAATGCCCGTAAGTAAACGCAACTTTTTCGATTTTTTGCCTAATTTTAATCACCATTAGCCGATCTAAATATAATAAAAACTACAAAAAAAAGACACAAAAATAATACTTACCGATTCATATATGAACTTTATTTCATGTATTTATAAAACATTTAAGTGATATATGTGAGTAAAAATTAATCCAGTAGTCTAAAGATTAATACCAATTAAGCTATTTTAAGTATTTAAGCTTACATTACTTTACATACAGGATGCAAAATACTCTTTATATACTAGATCTACTCTTATAATATGTCATGTATTTTTGTAGGCTATTATTTTGTTATTTACAAAACACTTTTAATTTTATTTTTACATCAAACAAAACTGAAATTATTTACAAAAAACTATCTGTAGGAGGAAACAAAAGGTTCCATTTTCGTAGTTTACACGTGGGCACTTTCTATTGCATCAGTTATGTCGATTTTTCATCATTGTTGGTTCAAGTAACAATTAAAATGTTTCTTCAACAAATAATGATAATAAAATTGCAAAGCAGTTTCAAAATATACTATATTACTAATACATTTTTAAGTGCAGCGAATCATCAGGGACCGTCGCCGCCATGTTTTATTAATGCCGCCATGCTACATGTGGTCCCTACCATCTCCCACACTCATACAAGTCGTAGGTCTATGGGTTTGGTTGTCTTCTTAGCATAATGTTAAACTGAAATTAAAACAACATCAATGAATAAAATTAGTTTTACCAATGATTCTGCCAACATCTTTTTGCTCGATATATAGACATGTAGTGTCCATTTTACCTTCACGTGCGATTGAACAAGATATAGAATGATGTCGAGTAATTTTGAGCGCAACACTTCAACGCAGATCTAAAGCAGTGAAGCTAAATATTTATCGACTTATCGACTAGTTGTACCTAATGATCTTTCCACACAGCATTTAAGAAGACTCAATCTAATTAAAATTAGCTCCACTATTACATGGAGCTAATTTTAATTAGATTGAAGAAGACTGATTTGGTATAATTAGTAAAAAAATGTTTTAAAATAAATAAATAAATAAATGAATAAATAAATAAATAAATGAATATATATATTATTAAACAACTGAACTGTTGGTAGCAGTTTTATTATATATATTTTTTTTTAATGCAATTTTCTCTCTCTCTCTCTCTCTCTCTCTCTCTCTCTCTCTCTCTCTCTCTCTCTCTCTCTCTCTCTCTCTCTCTCTCTCTCTCTCTCTCTCTGTTTATTTCATGAGATTTCTTACGGCATGGTAACACAGGAAGCTAGTTTTACTGGACGCGATTCGATCCGTTTGTAACACAGTGTGCAAGGTACAAGTTCGCTATTTATTCCAGAATAATTTATTAAAATATTAAGTGTGGAATCGATTACCTAGTAGTTATTTATTATAAATAAATGTAAAAATATGTATATACCCCCTCATTCATGTATATATAATGTTTGTTAATTTAGTTCTACCACTTTGAACTAAGAAATTACTTCTAAATTTACCAATCGATAAATGTAAATTATACATGTATGTAGTTAGCATGACGTTAGTTCGCTTTTCTATATTTAACAACACGACAACTCTACTCCAAACTAGAGGGTGGGGAGAAGGGGCACAAATTATAATTTTATTTAAAACTAGTATGCTTAGTTGAAAAATTACTCACTAACAGGGCATAACAGTGCCAAATATTAAAGGTTAAATGACATAAAGGTTGCTTAGGATCATACATATTTCTGACCATGAAAGAAAGTTAGATTTTTTAAAACTAGGCCTATACTTAAATAATCGTCTTAGTATGTGCAAAATTGTTGGTCAACTATGGCCACTATCATAGTTGGGGAGGATCAGCGGGTCAATCTAATTAAAATTAGCTCATGTGGAGCTAACAGCAGCACGTTGGAGCTCGATCATATCCAGTTGACCTTTCGTTCGACCAATCAAAACCTTACTTGCAAAATCATGCCAGTGATTTGAAAAGAATTTGAAAACATTCGGGATTATGCCGAGGGTATACGGAATGATTCGGGTAAATTACGAAGTATGCCGGAAACTAATTTCAATATAAAATTCCAAGCTAACTTGCGATGAGGACAGACGTCTCGCCATGTACTCTCGAGTTACCCCCCCCCCCCACCTGGGGGGACTCTTACTGAGTTACGGGAAGCTACTTGAATATCGCGTCACTTACACCGGGTCACGGGCTTCCGTGGCTTTGGTGTACGGCGACGCGATCGTACAGAAGAAGAGGAGATGAAGGAAGAGGAAAAGCGCGCCAGGAACGGCACGGGGGGAGGGGGGGGACCAAAACTGGCGGCTCAGCCGCCAGCGGCGGTCCCTTCTGCGACGCCGCCCCCAGCCTAGCCTGAGTTGAGGAAACCTGCTACGCCGGAACCGTCGACCACCGAGAGGGACAGACTCAACACCGCGGTGTGTGAGACGCCCCGTAAAGGCCCTCCATCGCCGACCACTACGTGGTCCAGACAGAACTGGCCGGTATCCCCGGTACTGCCAGTCGTCAAGCCACCGGCCCGATCAGCCGCCGTTGGAAAGAGGAAGGCCGTCGCTCAGCCGAGCGACCAACCTGACAAGGCCCGGCCTCCACCTTCACAATCACCGTCCACCTCCGACTCGGAAGCCGTCTGGAAAGTTCAGATCGGGAAAATCAGGTCCGGCTTCCTGAATTTCGTGCAGGGGGACACCTCGGATCCGGCATCACTGATGGGCGGACTAGTGAAACCAGAACTGAAACAACTGCCTGATGGAAGCGCTTACGAGCAACACACCATCAAATCTACAGCCGGCAAGACGGGGTTGGTACTAACTCAGCGCCTAGAAAGAGTCTACCGACAAGCGGTCCTGGTTAGAGAGATGGATCACACCATCCACATGATCGTCAAGGCCCTTTTCGGCAACGACTACCGGAGTGTCATAACCATCCTCGCCGACCAGAGATGGAAGCACTTCATCCCCGCCTTTGCCGGCTCTCCGCTCATCGGTTCGCCGTAGACCAACCTCCAACGGCCTTAACGAGGCCACTCACGTGGACATATATATCGGACTTTAAACATTTAGACTTTTGTTCAAAATTTTATGTCGAAATTACTTCTCTTTTTTTTTAATATTATTAAATAGTCCGATCCTCTCTTCTTTCTCTTATTTATTTTTGGACTGTCCTTCTAAAATGCTCCAAATTATATAAATATTCGGCCGAGCAGTCAATTCTCTTTATTTTTGGCTTGTAATTTTTTTATTATTTTTTTTATTCTATTAACTTTTGACTAATTGCTATTTTCAAAATTCTGTCCATTTTCAACACTACCCCCCCCCCCCCCCCCCACACACACACACACATCCCGAGTCCGGCCACCGATCTTATCGGAGGTCAGACTCGGGATGGGCGTGTTCGAAACCCTAGTGATATACCACTAGGCACGTTAAACTGGTTATCATCATCATCATCATCATTAAGACGGGAAAAAACCCGTGATGGTATAGCCATAAAATCTGTTTATACTAGTATACAATCCAGAGTTTATTACTGCACATTTCCCCCTGCTTTTTCAATGTTGAAATAGACCAACAAGTTCGCCTGTTGCATAAATAGTCTCGACCGATATTTTTAGAATTTGTATGCTCCCGAATAACGTTATAAAAGGCGAAGTTTAATTGGTCGATATTTAAATTGTTATTTATAGATGAAATGTCACCTGGACATGGGAGCCCATGCAATGCTGTTAGATCTACTGGTGAGACCAGTAGAGCTAATTTTAATCAGATTGATCACCTGTCATCCTTTAATACAGACCTGTGTGAAACGTTAAAGGGACATTCCTGAGTTTTCTGCATTGTAAGATATTTTCGACTAATAAAATATTTCTACGATTAAACTTAAAAATTAAATATATTTTCTTGATTAGAACATCAGTGTCTGTATATTCAATGTGTTTCTGGTCGTCTTAATATTTGTAAGAAGTCCAAACTGGAATTTGTCTTCAAATAATTTCGTACGTACGAATTTTTGTTTCTGTTTTACAAAATAAAATGAAATTTAACCTAATACAAATATTAGAATGATCAGAAACACATTTAATATACAGCCTCTAATATTTTATATTAATATGTAATTACAATCGTTAAAAAGTCTCTGTTAGGATTTTTTTTTTTTTTAATTTAACCTAGTACAATTATTAGAACGATCAGAAACACTTTTAATATACACCCACTAATATAATATTTTATGCAGAAAAATATATTTGACATGTAATTAGTCGTCTAAAAGTCTCTGTTAGTCGATAACATCTTTAAAATTGCAGCAAACTCAAGAATGTCCCTTTAACGTGATTGCCGATGTTTCACGACAGTATTAAAATACATGAGACAAATCCAAGGTGCGTATGTGTTTAGCAATCAACTTTTGATTACAAAAACACCCATTAGATCGAGGATTCCTAGTAAGTGATTAAATTAGAAAATATCCAATGTACTCAATTAAGCATGACCTCAATTAACGTATGATTACATATTAAATTCGAAAACAACATATCTATTGAATTAATATAAGCAGACAAACAGTCAGACAGACAGACAGACAGACAGACAAATATTTGATTAAAGTCTCGCCTTACGTACTGTACACATTAATAAAATACAATTTAAAATACAGTATAAAAGTATATTCCTTACAGGAACTATGAGAGACTATAAATAAAATAAAAAGTATAAAAAAGAACGTACATATATATGTATATATATATATATATATATATATATATATATATATATATATATATATATATATATATACACACATACATAAAAGTTTCAAACTATTATCATTAAATTTGTATTATAAATAATATTAAGTATTAAAGGACGCATAACCACATGTAAGTTAAAAACATAAAAGTGTTTGGCGACGTGTTAACAGTAAACATAGGGTTATGGCAGTATTAAAAACTAGGTTCTTACTGGACATTAAGAATCAAAAATAGTTGAGACCTCATACATCATATGTATATGGGTACATAGACGAATATCCTTGAGCTATCCTTGACATGCCATATCCATGCTTGTCGAGTCATCATAGTGTCAGGGCCGAACCCTCCGGGGTGGGGTGTGGCAGGAGGGCAGTTGCCCCCCCCCCCCCCCCGAGAATCTTACTTTCTTTTTTTACTCCAGAAAACAGCATACACATCTCAGGGTTTAATTTGTATAGTGTTTCATTTGTTTATAAAAAGTAGTCCCCCCCCTCCCCCTAGGATTTTGATCAGGGTACGGCCCTGACTGTGTGTCCACGACAAGAAGTTATCCAGTGTAATAATTGTTATTTGTGGCAACACCATACGTGTAACTCGGGTATCTCGCGACAAGTTTACCGTCAAGCTGTGGAAATGCGGACATCCAACAGACATGCAATACTTGTCAGTTGCAATTTGATCATTCTATGGTGAGTCAACCTATTTCCATACACATTAAAAATGATTACTAAATAATAATTTACTATTACCTAGTGATGTTCTAATGATCAATTATAACAGTTATGATTATCGATTATAAAAAAAATCCATAATCGATTGTGTGGGGAAAATATTAACTGTAGCCTAATAGTTCCTCCAGTTTATAAATATGCTGGGGTTTGCGTTATTAAATAGTTTTTAAAGGTAAAATTAGCCATTTATAGGTGAACACGACAAAAGGTGCATGGTCCTTATATATTTCAACTCCTTCTAAAATCGATATAATTCTAATCGAAAGTTGACCGACTGATGCCACCCGATTAATAACAATGACGTGGATACGATTCGTCCCTGGACATTTCGTACTTCACTTGTAATCGGTGGTATTTACGAACTTCAAACTTTCATAAATTATATTTACAAATTATAATTTCTAAATTTATTTCTTTCATCGTGTTTTCGGCAAATCTAATACGCCTATCTCTTTGATAAATTCAACTTACAAGCTACAAATAATTGACAAATAAATCAGTTACTGATAGGCCTACTATTAAAAGTTATTTTAATACGTGCCGAGATTACCGAAATCCGAAGTGAATTACGGTAACTTCGGAGTTCAGTATAGCTGGGAACCCAACAAAATATGGTCTAGGATCGATCCCCGTCGGTGGACCCATTGGACTATTTCTCCATCCAGCCAGTGCTCCACAACTGGTGTAACAAAGGCCGTGGTATACTGCATATAAAAGATCCCTTGCTGCTAATCGAAAAGAGTAGCCCATGAAGTGGCGACAGCAAAAGATAAAATGACACACTTTCGTATCAATACCCCATGTTCCAGCATCATATTTTGTAAAGCTTGGAGACACGAACGTGAGTCTGTAAAAATAATATATTTGGATTCCACAGCCTATCTGGCACTGTTATTCCCGTTTGGTCAGTAATTGTTCAACTAATCAAAATTATAATTTGTATCCCTTCGTTCCCACCCTTTTATTTTTGAGTAGATGTGTCGTGTTGTTAAATATAGAAAAGCGAACTAAACGTCATACAATCTACATACAATGGATAATTCACATTTATCGACTGGTAATTTCTTAAGTTCTAAGTGGTATAAATAAATCGGACTTTTGGAAACAATATATACATGTACGTGCAAGAGGGAGAGGGTACAAAACCACCTGTGGGTATATGCATATTTGTACAATTATTTATCATAAATAACTACTAAGTAATCGATTCCACACGTAAAACAAGCTTCCTGTCTTAATATGTCGTAAGAGATATGAAATAAGCAAATCCACAAAACCAAGGTTAGGTCAGGCATGAGATAGATGAGTTGCACAAAGACAGCAAACTTGTCAGTATCAGTCTGGATTAGCATTATATATATATATATATCAACTATATATATATATGTATCAAATAAATATGCCCAGTTCCAATAAAACTTTTTTTTTTTTAACCAGTGAATTAAATTATTTGGTTGTAAATATAAATTTACATAGAGTATAATGTTTATTTTTTAAAGCAAAAGTTAGTACACTGTAAATGCGGTTGACAAGTAGTTGCCATCGTGCAACTTTAAGATTGCAACTTGAAGCATTTGACAGTGATTCATAAGAAGTATAAGAACCTTATTTAATTATAGAATTTAGACTGTACACCAAATTACCCCCCCCCCCCCCCACACACACACACCATCCGAAGAGAAGGACCGAGACAGAGGAATGAAAGTAAGAGAGAGAGAGGCAGACATATTGACAGACAGAAAAAGAGAGAAGAAATGCTATACTTAGAGAATGCTGTTCTTTGTATCTGCCGCCGCTATTACTTAGGCTACCCTATATATATATTTTTTATTGTTATTATTCTTTTTAATTATTCATGGAATGGAATGGAAAATTGTTTAACATGCACATCCAGAGCAAGCTCTTGTAGCGCACGCCTGTCCTGGGCACAAGTACTGTCCTCAGCCGGTTCTTCCGTCCAGGACAGGAAGGGGTTGGGGTGGGTGAAGGAGAGACCGCCTGCACTGGCAGGTGCAAGGGAGCACCAGCAGACCAAACTTGATGAAGGAAGTTTGGCGCAATTCTGATGGTCGTTCTAAAGAATAAAAGGTATAAGAGCTACGTATAGTTTGGATTTTAGTAGGCCGAGAGTTCATTAATCATACCAAACCAACCTTCTTATAAACGCCTTGTGGCAACATCATTAGGTACAACTAGACGATAAATATTTAGCATCTCTGCTTTAGGCATGTTTTGACGTATTGCACCCAAAATTGCTCGATATCTTTATATCTTATTAAATCCCACGTGAAGTTAAAATAAATTGTTTGTCGTTAGTAATGACAAGTTTTAGGGGTGGTTTATCAGGTCGAGGGGGTGGAAGTCCCCAAAAGCAAAATTCAGAAAGTTCAAACTGGCGTTCACATGAAGACGACAATGGAGGGAATTCTACATGTCTGTATATCGAGCAAAAAGATGTTGGTAGAATCATTGGTAAAAATCATTTGATTCATTGATGTTAAAGTTGTTTCACTTTCAGTTTAACATTATGCCAAGAAGACAACCAAATATTTAGACCTACGACTCGTAGGTGGTAGGGATGGTGACTGGATTAGGGACTGGTGCTAATACACGCCATTTGAATTTCCCCGCCCATTAGGAACTAAGACACTTGTCAGTTTAAATCAGCAGTGTAGCCTCCTCATTTTATAACATTGTTGTCACTGAAAATAAAATACAAACACAATAACATATTTTACTAGCCATCATAAACAAAACAAAACAAACCACCTTCCAAAATATAAACACATTAAAAACATACCTACACTAGTTCATCAAGATTAACCGGCATGAGCCAAGAAAGCACTTTATGACAAATTACAAAAATTAAGTCCTTGAGTACCAATGTTAACAGACAACATTTCTGGAAAACGAATATAACAATTACAGTGTTTTACAATAGTGTTATAAACTGAGAAAATTAATTGTTATAATGGTAAAGATGTTTGGTTAAAAATATAAGATGCATTCAGAGTTTGAATAAATGGACAGAACCATACACATGTACCATTTGCTTTGTTGTTTATTGCACGTTTATTGTACATAAAAATATAAATCTTACGCACTATAAACAAGTGCTTTTAAATAACATGGAAATATAACTGGTATATGGTTCTGTATCTATTACATACCACCTTTCTATATTATGATTAACAAAAGTTGACTTAAATAACACAACTTACTTCGTCTGGAAAGGTGGTTGAATTTTATAGAATTGACGGAGTGCAGAGCATCATGGCTAAGGATTTGATGTCATTCCTGGGCTAGGGACATTACGTCATTCAGGCGACCGGCCTCGGTGGCGTCATGGTTAGGCCATCGGTCAACAGGCTGGTAGGTACTGCGTTAGGATCCCAGTTGAGGCATGGGATTTTTAATCCAGATACCGACTCCAAAGCCTGAGTGAGTGCTCCGCAAGGCTCAATGGGTAGGTGTAAACCACTTGCACCAACCAGTTTTCCATAACTGGTTCAACAAAGGTCATGGTTTGTGCTATCCTGTCTGTGGGAATGGCAAATAAAAGATCCCTTGCTGCTAATCAGAAAGAGTAGCCCATGAAGTGGTGACAGCGGGTTTCCTCTCAAAATCTGTGTGGTCCTTAACCATATATCTGACACCATATAACAGTAAATAAAATGTGTTGAGTGTGTTGTTAAATAAAACATTTCTTTTTTTCTTTTTCATTCAGGTGAACACGTATTACGCATGTGAGATTTTGTATCACACATATATTCAATAAAATATTCTTTATTAGCACACTAATTTGTCATTATAACTCTAGTAAGATTAAATGGGTATGCATCTATAAACAGACATCCAGAAATTTTTTTATGTTATTTTTGACAAGTATCTGTGACAATCATGACATCAATGACTAGAGAGCAATACAGCTGAGGACAAACAAAAATAAGTTTTAAAATAAAGTTTTCTTTCAAATTACAGTTTTAGAAAATCATAGAAAACAAAATCGAGAAATGTGCCAAGTTTATGAGTGGGGTAAATTCAGTCTTGTTTGAAATCTTTGCTTGTTTTCACCTATTTTTTTTAAATATTTCTATGTATCAGACAGAGATTTGTATACTTTTCCCACACAAAAGTCAATGATGTCAGAAATCTTAAAATTTATGTACTTCTGCTTGCAGTCAACATATTTATCAAAACAGGTCCCTCACCAAAATAGGCTAATGGATGATAATGTTGATAAAAGACCCTTTTTGTTTTTAATTTTTTACATTTATTTGTATTTGGTAATATTAATCCAATATATCTGTTGTGAAACTGATTTGACCAATCAGTTTGAGAGAATATGTATCATATTGACTTGTCATTTCTAGTCTGAATCGGACACAGAGAATGGGTGAATTGTTTCTATCTGAATTGGGTCCACCTTATACTTTGGTTATTTCGTATCATAGTTATTTCATACCATTACAAAATGTCATTTCATACCTTTGTTAAAAGCCAATTCATACCATAATCATTTTGTACCATGTTTTTTTCATACCATGGCATCACTGAAAGTCATTTTGTACTTACTATGTAACATAATAATAAAATTTATCTTGTCATCATGTCTTGTCAATATAAGATAAGCCTATTTTCCGATAAAAGGCCTAAAAATAAATTCATTGCACCCATCCATTACCTGGACATTGCTAACTGACTAGTTAAACTATAGATGGTATGAAATGATTTTGATACAAAATGACTCAATCATACAAAATGATTTTGGTACGAAATGACTGTGGTATGAAATGATCAGGTGGTATGGTGAAAAATGGATGGTACAAAATGAGGGCAAGTCACTTCTCTCTCAAACTTTGAGAATGCAAACTTCAAAACAAACTATGCAAAAAGAAGTTATATTAACCCAATATTATTTTATAATTTCAACATCTAAATTTGCTTGTTAAATTTATTCATAAGGAGAAAATCTGTGTGCAACTAATCTCCTATAAATAATGTGTAATCCGTGAAAACGTAATACACATTAAAAATAAATACCTAAAAAAATATTGGAAATATATTTGTAATTAATACCCAGACAAATATTGGAAATATATTCGTAATTAATACCCAGACAAATATAGGAAATATATTCGTAATTAATACCCAGACAAATATTGGAAATATATTCGTTATTAATACCCAGACAAATATTGGAAATATATTTGAAATTAATACCCAGACAAATATTGGAAATATATTCGTAATTAATACCCAGACAAATATAGGAAATATATTTGTCTACTGTTCGAATGATTAATAGATTTGCAGCTAAAGATGTATATTTTGGTGAACTGGTCAGTGTATTTTAAAAATAACTTTCTTCAAGCCTATAAAGTCTGTTTTAATAATGATTTCAATATTAATATATTTTGAAAGCAAGCCCTAGTGTGGGATAATAATGCTTTTCATTGTCATATAGATTTACAGATAGTATACCTGGTAAATGTAATTTAGTATTGTAACAAAATTATGATAAAGAACACGGGACCTCATATCCGTTGAACTAGTAAAATTGTTTTTACTAAGTAACTCTTTGAAGCAAAATATCAGTGTTTAATCGGTCATATAGGTATGGGTCACGAAAACGGTATTTGTCGGATCATGTAACAGTATTTTATTAGTGCAAAATAAGCAGCTTATGAACAAGTTTTCACCGAGTTAATTAAATTTTAATTCAACAACAAAAATTTATGTATATATGAAATAATAGAATTACACAAAATCATGCTTTAACAGTCAGTAACACATTTTAATTTTAGCGCCTATTTCTGAGGCATGATTCTGTCAAAATGTCACTTTGAACTCTCAGATACTTAACACTGAATTAGTATCTATGAATGGGTGTTCTTCAAGTTTTTCACCATTCATCTGCGACTGTGTACAATGCAAGTGATCACCGATTTTACAATGCAACATCGATTTTGCCTTGTGTTATTGACATGGTGAAGTCAAACTGGTTAAAGCGAAAGTTTTGCCTGCGCATGTAAGCCGTGGACTATAGATGATCATAATGCTTGCATCTTAACAGTTGTTAGGTATTTAAACCAAAAGCTATTGGGTACAGTTTTGATTAAGATATTACTGATAACTGTTCTGTTTTATGATCTAGCTACTGACTTTCACGTTTTGACGAAAACTATAATTTGAAAATCATAGAACTGAAAGTATGTTACACATTATCATGTGACATAATTCATCATTACAATGCTTACCGAAAAAAGTTTCCTATTGGTTCTGATCATCACAGGGCATGGGATCAGATCAAAAAGATATTCCCATATAATTTAAAATCATGAAGACTAACAAATGCCTCCATTTATTTCTTGTGGAAAAATATTTTAGTTTTTTTTTTAATGTCTCAACACACCAACTTATGTGCAGGGTGTTCATTATCTTTGAAAATAGAAAGTTTGAGAAAAAGTAGGCGGCTCTATTTACTGAAGGTAGAAAAATGTATAGCTGTATACATGAAATATCGACTGCAGTACTGGCAATAATAGCCACCAATAATTGCCGCCTGTTGCCAACTAATGAACACAAGTGTTTGTTAAAATAATGTGTCGGTGATGAACTATGTGCAGTGTTTGTTTAGCGTTGGATACCCATTAGTCATCAATTTTAATTTTTCTATATATTTGATTTTGCAGGCAAAGGTGGTTCAAAAATTAGGGATCTACAGAATGAAAGTGGCGCTAATATAAAGGTACATGGATATAACATGATTCCTTGTTAAATACTTAACAAGTCTTATCAAATTTAATGAGTGGATGGTATGTTTTTTAAAAGTGCTATTTTTTTTTTATTACCATGCTAGTAATTGTTTTAACATGGCTAATTCTATGTATGTAGTTATAGATTTTTAATTTTAATTGCATATTTACAGGCCTTGCAAAATTGCTGCCAGTCCTATTGAGAAAGAGTGATTTTTAAAAATTAACAAATATGGTGTTTCCATTTTTTTCCACCACATTTGGGATTCTTTCACAACAGGTCTGTTCAGTGAGTGCTGCTTTTGGCCTCTTTGGAAAATACTCAACCCTAAGAGCTTAGTGGAGATCCCAGGTTTCTAGTGTATAACCTAGACATGAATGTGTCAAGATCTCCAGCCTGGAGGACAAGTCAAAGTAGAGACTGTAAAATGTTTAGAATGATTTGTGGCGGCATGTAGCTTGATGCTCAGTTTGAGTAGGATCGATTCCTATCTGTGGGCGCATTGAGCTATTTCCCGTTCCAGCCACTACTGATATATCAAAGCTTGTGGCATGTACTATCCTGTCTATGGGATGGTACATATAAAAGATCCTTTACTATATATCAGAATTACCAAATGTTTGACATCCAATAGCCGATGATATTTAATAAATCAATGTCGTCTAGCAGTGTCGTTAAATAAAAAAGAAACTTTAAACTTTAAAATGATTAATTTTGACAAAAGCCAGTTCAGTATGTTTATCAGTTTCGCTTAGTGTTTTTGTTTGTCAAAACTGATTACATTTAATTGTATTTTTACAGATATACAGCAGAGATGTTCAGCGAGGGGAACAAGTGAAAGTTGAGATCACAGGGGATCAAGACTGTCAAATGAGAGCAAAAGACTTGATTGATAATATTACTGAGAACAGTAAGTATGAATTTGGAAATTCTGTAATCTTCTGTACAAGTTAGGTTACATTAACAAAACCAGCAGTGGGATGCAGTGTTCTCGCTGGGTGAAAATTAAAAGGGGGGGGGGGGGGGCAGTGTCCTGCCTCTCCAACCCCCTGCCCCTCCAACCCTCAAAAAACATATAGCAACATTTGAAAGTTTGGTTACTCATTAGTCTGCGCAACACAAAAGTTTGCACATGTTAATTACGTTACATTACGTCTTGAAACAAGTGTTGGGTATGTTTGTAAATAAACAAACAACGTTAATTTAATTCATAAAACAATTGTTAAAACAACACATCTTGATTGTGAATATATATGTATAAAACTGATAGATAACAATTTGATTGAAAAAAAACCCCTCTGAATTAATGCACTATAAGTATACTTTTACCAGCTTCGATCAGCTTTGTGTTTTTGTATCACCTGTCAACATGACATTGTGTCTCTCACCGCTGTAATTATCAACCTTGTATATCAACTTACACAAATTTACATAGAAGCTTCAACACATACCTTATTGTAATTTATGAATCCATAAATGAAATAAATGTTTTATTTTATCTGTTAACATAAACATCTAAGCATACTTTGAATTTCCCTCTGAGTGACACAACATAACCAATGTGACTGATTAGTCTATAACGCTTACAGCATGGCCTATTTTTAGCTATAGTCTGTTTCATAATATCATTGATTGTTCTATATTTCTAACGAACACTGTATGTGCTCATTTACACAGTTGATAACAGACAACTTTTATTGAATAATGATCATATATTTTGACATAGGCTTTTTTTGTGTATTGTAATTTTGTGTTATCCAAACTAAGAAGCATGGAACACCATTTATATTTATTTTATTTGCATAATCTAAATTAAATTGAAGCAAACTGTAATAGGAAGTGTTTATTATCTAGAACTTAAATTGAAACAAACTGTAATAGGAAGTGTTTATTGTCTAGAACTTATGAAAAGTTAGATTCAGTACCGGATTGTTGTTTTTGTGAACAGTAGTGACATAAGTAGTTATTTTAATGTTAGCTGCGCAGAGTTATCAGGACTTGAAACGGCCTGTGGCCAGGTTGCCAAATGCGACCAATGTCCCATTTGGGTGACTTAAATATTAAAAAAATAATGGCGTTACTCGCCCAAATAATATTATTTGGGTGATCTTCTTTCTATAATATATGAGTTACTATTAATAATTATATGACATATATTTATTCCACATTAAAATCTTCCTTGTGAGTCGCAAAATTGAATGTATTGGCTTACCGTAATTTGCTGACATTCATTTATCAAAACATTGATGTTGTAGACTGAATGCAGTCATTCTGATCCAGTTCATAACCATTCAGAATATCTCAGCCAAATATGCGATCAAATCCGAACATTCGTCGTGTTCCGATTTCTGGTTGTTTTTTAAAAATCTTGTTTTAATTGACTATTTAATTTGGTTTCTATTGAACTGACTAATGAAATGAATTGTTACTATTTTCGGAGTAAAATCACGATCATGATGTCCTCTGCTGGGTGGAATTTTCTTAAAAGAACATCAAGAAGCAAAGGAAAAAAAAGCAAGCTTACCAAAGAATTTGAATTTGTTATTCAGTTCTGTCTAATGCAAATAAAGTTAGGTTCTGTTAGGATAAGGAGAACCTTACCCCACTCCGTGTTTATTGTTCCATTGTACTGTAGCGGTGAAACAAATATTTTTAAAGAATGATTTTAATGTTAAAATATAACACAAATGCTTAGATGTGCAGACTAAGGTGCCACCAGTGTATATGTTTGTGTGTTAGCCAACTCTGGATATCTGGTTTAAAAAAGGTTGGTGTGATGTATACCAGTAATGCTGTGTTAATTAGTAGTTGTGAACTGGGGTGGGGGGTGAACCCTGTGTGTTGGCTAACTCTCTGTGGATATCTGGTACAAAAAAGGTTGGTATACTGTGGTAATTAATAGTTGTGAAGAGCGTTCATTTGTCAACACAACTTGTGAACTGGGGTAATTTTCTGTGTCAGTCTTCACAACTCATGGAAAAAATGGCCGAACAAACACAAATAATTTGTGCCACTATGAGTTGGGGTGTGTGAGAGTGGAGTGACAGTGCAGATTCTCTGTAAATCGCCTGAACGTTCTCCAGAGGAGGGACGGACGTAGCCCAGTGGTAAAGCGCTTGCTTGATGCACAGTTGGTTTGGGATTGATCTCCGTCGATGGGCCCACTGGGCTATTTCTTGTTCCAGCCAGTGTACCACCACTGGTATATCAACGTCTGTGGTATATACTACCCTGTCTGTGGGATGGTACATATAAAAGATCCCTTGCTACGAATGCAAAAAATGTAGCGGGTTTCATCAATGTTCTCTGGTGTTGTCATTAAACAAAACAAACTATAGAGTATTTGTATTTAATAACTGGTGAATTGTAACTAAAACTGAATTAGACAGCTCAAACATTTATAGCAATATTTTATGTAGACAATGACTGTATAATTAAAATGTTGATCTGATCGTATAACTTTAAATAATATCTTATTTATAACTTTATTTTAATTATTATAATAACAGACTGAAATTGAATGATCTTTTCCATCTTTTCAGGTGATGGTTTTGGTGATGAAGGAGGTATGTATGTATATTTTTTTTATTGATATACAGTGGAACCTCGTTAGTCCGGACTCCAGTAGTATATATGTATGTATGTATGTATGTATGTATGTATGTATGTATGTATGTATGTATGTATGTATGTATATATATATGTGTATAATGTATATAGTTTAGCTATATTTTTTATGCTATCTTTATATAAAAAAACATAACTGAAACTAAAAGCATCATGTTTTTATTTTCTAAGATTAAATTGACAGACCCTAGATTTTTAAACAGTACTGCATACTATTCACTATTAGCCATTTTGGATAATTAAAATTGGCAGGGGTTCAAAAATTAAAAAAAAAATTACTTGCCACAGGGCAAGTGCCAATCAGATATTCACTTGCCCCATATATTTTTCCACTTGCCCATACTTCTTAAGGTAACCAATTGTGTTACTCCTATTTAATTTAATACAGTGCTTAAAGGCATATTGTCACAGACCACTGACCTATTTACTGGTCTAACAAAGTATTACCTGAACAAACATTATTTGATTTGTCCCTAAATGTACTTTACTCAACCATTTTCATAACCACCATACTCCATTAATGAATGATATTTTGTAAAAAAAATTGAATTATGGCAATGGTCCATAATTCAAAAACTAAAATTACCGAGTGGGTTGACATGGATTTCACTCCATCATGGTTCAGTTCAGGTGATGCAATATCTAGCTTTGGTTTCCAACAATTAATGTATTTTTTATTTATTATCCATTTTAAGAGAAATAAGGTCCTTAAATCCGTGACAGTATGCCTTTAATAGTGTAATAATCTTGAAAGTAATTGGTTTAATTGCACAAATAAAGAATTTTGCCAATAGGTTACACCACTTACCTAGGAAGTACTAAATATATATGTCTCTCTTCTCTATTTGTTGATTTAAACTTTATTTTTTAAATAGTGTCCATTTGTTGATTTAAACTTTGTTATTTGTTTGGTAGTGTCCACTTGTTCATCTAAATATAATTATTGTGTTGATGTATGCCTTAGTGACCACTTGTATGGACGTAGATGTTGTGAGATCCCTTTCCACTCGTGAGCCATTCTTTTATGGCTGGCATTGGTTCAAAAATGTTTAGGGATTTTGGTCCATGCATCATTATTGTGTGTATATTATTTAACATTTTGTGCCTCAATACACTTCTCTGGGGTGTTTTTACCCTGTTAATAACTGAAAAAAGTCTCTCGCAAACAGCCGTGGCTGGGCTCAAAGTAAACATGAGCTCTGTTACTTTTCAAATATTTTTAAATAGTGCAGGCTTGGTAAACAACAGCCTCCCTGGGCTTACATCGATTGCAGCCTTGTATTTTTAACTTCTTGAGCATAATTTATTTGTTAAAAACTATTAATAAAGCAGAACAAAAATCATGTATGCTTAGAGGGCATCGCACCATCATGATTATGACGTAGGGCTAATGAAATATAACTTTACCTTACCTGTTCATTTTACACGAACGTAGATTTACATTTGTAAAGTACTAAAAAACCATTAAGTATGTTCTGCTACAAGGTTTATTATATCTAAACTAAAATGTCTTGCAACTTTTATAAGAATACAGTTCATAATATTTAGGCTCTATTCAAGTGAACTCAGAAATTATAAACTTACTTTAGGCCCCGTTTATTTGCAAAGAGCAGATTCCGGAACCACGTTAACGTCTAATTTAATTTGAATATGACAAATTTATAAACTGTATCCCACCTCATTTACCATGTTTGCAAGGATTAAACATTATGATTGCACACACAAGGCATGTATACTTTATTTTTATATAAGCTGTAAGTTTTACCGAGATTTGTAACAAAATTTTAAAAAGTTTTTAGGTGTTACATTAGTCACTTGTCATCGGGCATATGAAGTTAACATAATTACTTGCCTGGCATGAAAATTCCACTTGGCACGGGCGTCGGGCGATGGCATTTTTGAACCCCTGATTGGACATAATTTGTTGGATTGTATTGTTTGGATTATCCATTTCTGTATATATCTGAAGTGTTTCTGATCATTCTAGTACAGTGAAACCTCTCAAAATCGGACCCTCTGTAAACCGGAATTCCCTAAAAACCGGACGTTTTTCTATGGTCCCTTTTTAAAACTCTGTGCAGAAGAGAACCTTGATAATCCAGATACCTCTTAAAACTGGAGTTTTTACATGGACCAGAGGGTGTCCGGTTTAGAGGAGTTTTAGTGTATTATGAAATGCATTGTTGTTATTTTTATAAACACACATATCTGAGAAGTAATGGTTATGGAGATGAGCTCTAGTCTATTTTTAGAGGATATTTCCCTGTTTTAATGTCACAGATCCTTGTAACTTTATATAGATATTTTACATGTTTGCAGATAACCAAATTTAGTGTCCATTTTCACAAGTTGAAACTAGGGTCTGTGACTTAACTAAAGTTTAGTTTTTATGTTTTAGAAAAGTTGTAAACTCAACTGATTTCAATGTTCATGTATTTATAAAGACAAGTTACAATTATTGAATTTCATGATACTTTCTTTATTGATATTAACTTATTTCTGGGTTTTAAGAACTTATCAATATGAACTAATTAAAATGACCAAATATACCCACATAAGGTACAGGTATGTTGTCAGACATGAAACTTTACTCATTATAATTTATCATATAATATCTTACATTTTCAGTGCAATCAAAGTATGTGATATTTTTCAGATCATATACTTTAAGAATTTGGTAACTTTGCAAATTAGATGTAAATTAGTCGAGGTCTCGGCACTAGGTTTATGGACATTTAAGCAAACCTACTTGGGTGGCACTCCATGATTGACGTATGCATTCATAGTCATCAAATAAAAACATTTCAATGGCAATTTGACACTGAAAGCTGTCCAGCATTCAGAAAACAAAAAACGTTAGGCATAACTTTATTTTGATGTAAGGACATCCAAAATGACATCATTCGAGTTTGACGTCATTTCCATTCAAAAATACACTGCACCACATATTCTTATGTCATTTGAATATCAAGTAATGGCAGACTGGAATTAAAGTTGCGTGTACAGTTTACAAAAACATGTTGTATTAAGCTTGAGCTATTATTACCCTCATGTATTTCGGTATAGTCAATATCATATATTAGGAATACAAAATGTATTATGCTCGCCAGAGGCTCGCATAACACAATTTTTATTCCTAACACAAACCTTGAAATAAAAAAAATTGGTGTACCTGACACAATGTCCTGCACCAATCAATTTGTGCCTGACATAAAAGAAATTGTACCTGTCACAAAACATTGTAAATAAAAATGAAATAAATTATGTTTTATGTTGTTAACAGTTTAATAATTGATATATTTAATTACTAAATAACCAATGCAGCAATTAAGGCAATAGTCACCAAATGATGACATTTATTATTGTTATGTACTTACTAGTCTGTGATGCATTAATATAAGTCCTCTGGTAAAGCTGTATCCTAACCAGCCGTGAGCTACATGAGCGATTATTTTAGAAATCATGGATTTCAATTGCCGTATTCTAACCGCACGCGTGCGACACGACAGATAAATGTGTTGCGTCATGCGCATACAGTTAGGATGCAGCAATGGAAATCAATGATTTCTAAAATAATCGCTCGCGGCCGGTTAGAATAGGTCTTAAGAAACACATGAAACTGTCGTCACTATCACTTTGTGTTGAACTTTCAGATTCATGATGATCTAACTCAGACTCGTCCATTTTTTTCAATGTCATCAGTGTCTTGTTTGTGGTAATATTCTATATTTTTGGTTGCCGAGTGACCTTTAACATTTGACACACGCAGATTTGTGGACCCTTTGATCTATGCGTCCGAAAAATCGTGATTATACTGCATTTCTTTTTTTAAAAATTTGCAGAGCGAGCACGTCACAAGTGTAACGTCGTCTTTTGGTGTTTTCTTCAAACTGTAGCCACAAAGAGGCATTTGTTTTAACTAAATCCTCCTTTTGCAATTTTAGTTCAGTGCTAGATTTTAAGATACTACTCTGCGGGATATTCGTTTGGGAATTTTTGGGGAACCATTTAATCAGCGGCTGCCCTCCGTGGATACTGGGAACAGGGACAGTTGATTTGTCATTACCGGTACCTGTCTGTTCTTTTACAGCAAAAACTGAAGTTATTTTGTTCAACATCCTTTAATTGTTAACCACGAGGCAATTTGAATTGCAAACTTTAAACGAAAACGCCACAGGAAGTATACGCTAAGTACGAAAGGTCAATTACTAATATGCGTGACATCACTTTTTACAATGTCAGTTCCCGCAAAATCGAGACTATGAAAAATCCTACTAAACAGGTACGCGGACTGTAGATGAACTTCGTGTTGGACTGTCAAGTGCCCCGCGAACCGGTGCGAATCCCACTGGTACACATTTGTGTTTTTTCATGCGTAATCAATTTTTTTTTTAATCGGTGCATTAAGTGTATTCGACTCCAAAACAGCCGGCTTTTACTACAATGCGAGTTTCGGACATGGTGACTGGCGCAATCGACATTGTTACTGACAAGTTACAAATTTGTACTGGACAATGACCGTGACCGGCCGATAACGAAAAACACTCTGGTAATAACCTCTATTTATCAGCGTAGTTATGTGGTAATTAAATTTTATTTCAACTTGTCAGGGAGTATTTATTTTAAATAGTTTTTGTTGTTTTTATAGGTTCCAATTACAGGAATGGAGATGAAAACAGGTGGGTATTATTTTATATACAGGTAAAACTACTTGAGCTTCATCTTATCTCAAGAGACAATATTCATTCATAAATTATCTAATTTTACACAAAGTAGCCTGAATTAGGCAGCCAACTATCTTAAGAGTTGCTTGTCTTACATTAATTGCCTTTATGCACAGCCGATCTATGATTTATCTCCGTCGGTGGGCCCATTGTGAAAATTTAACTTATGTACAGGTATACCATTTATAAATGTCCTTTCTGCATAGGCAAAATGTAGCGGGTTTCCTCTGATGACTTTGTGTTAGAATGACCAATTGCTTGACATCCAATAACCGATGATTAATTAATCAATGTGCTTCAGTGGTGTCGTTAAACAAAACAAATCTGGGATTTTTCCTACTCAAAATAAATGCATATTAATTTTTTAAAGCTATTGACTATGGAATGTTTATATGGAAGGGTTTTTAATCATTACATGCACCGTGAGGTAACTGAACATACTTTTTGTTTCAGAAGTGGAGGCGACTTTGGCAGGCGTGGTGGCAGAGGTTAGTGGTTTTGTTTACATTGGTTCAAATACATACAATATAAACTGGATCAGACAAAGTAACATTAAATACATATTTAGCTTTAAAGCGATAAGACATTGCATTGTTAAATGGTGCTTGGTCTGTTACATATTTTATTGACATGAATCTACCATATATTTCCGTGTATTAGCCAACTCCATGGATAAACCAACCCCTTAGGTTAACCCTAAATATCTATTGCAAAATTATAGGTCCCCTATATAAGGCGAATTTGCTTTTGTCAAATAATAGACATGGATTAATTTGTAAAAATAAATTGCTGACAAATGCATTAAAAAAAAAATCAACCAATGATTTTGGTAAAAATATCGCAAATGACCTGGGACTTCAGTTGGGTTAAAGTTCTTTTATTCAGGAATCGCCTGATGGGATGTCAAGATTCCTAAGTCATAAAAACATATTCACACACAACAACCCGACTGTGGGTCAGGTCGTTTGAATAATGATGCTGGTTGTATTAATTGTGCAGAACTCGATGAATATAACAACTTGCAATGCAGAAAAGCACCTCTGTCTTGCTTGAATGTTTAAAAGTCTTTGACTCTAGAGAACACCAAGTGACCAGATAAACAATAGGTGGGCTTGTTACTGAACTGACTACCTGTCCTGGGCCCCGTTCCATGATGTGATCTTAGGGCTAAAATCGCCCTTAGTAAAAATTGGTAGCCCCATAACGTATATAAGAAAAAGAAAACAGAGAGAGAAAAGCAAAATCATTTATTTTTATTTAAACGTTTTAGGGTGGGTTTTTATAAATCGTAAGCATTTAGGCCTACTGTGAAATATACTCTTATTAAAACTACATGATAGCACCTAATGAACAATAAAGTTTTTAGTTCTTAATCATTAAACAGAATCTGGGGGAAATATTAAAAACTACAACATTAATATGTGACAGAATGAAGTGTCTCATATGTGTCATTATATGTATGGAGCAAAAATAAATAAATAATAATAATACTCCCTACCTACCTAAACTACTGGTCGGAAATGAACAACACAGATATTTGTAAGAATGGCCTCAAAGGAGGGGGTAAATAAGGTATGAAAAACAAATCTAGTTACCACCACAAAATAAAAACCCCGACCTATTCTACCTACAGTAACTTGTTTGGTACGATTCCAGAAACACACAATAGTGTTTTATTATTATTATTAAATTTGTTTAGGCCTAATCTCAAATGAAGGCTTACACAGTAGTATTGAAACATGTCATACGGTTTTCACGTGTAGAACTGTTTACTAATCGTACCATTCTGAAGATTGATATTGCATATTTTAATACTTAAAATGGCTGTAACTATCTTCAATAGGTGTTATTTTGAAGAATCTTTAACAAAACTTGCCTTTATTCCCAAACATTAGCGTTTTTTATTGATGACAATAAACTTGGATATGCCGTAAGCAAATTATCCCAGACAGGGGATCGCCATGTGTGGATTTGCATAGGTAGCCTAGAAGGAAATAAACTGCGATAGAGTTATGGTTTAGTTTAGACTTCAGCTAGCAGCAAATAGTCTTGATCATACAAGGCGTTAGTTATAAGTAGGCGTCAAAACAACGGGCCATGTTGTTGATTGTCATAAAATGACTACAAGTACGAATAGATAATCCATGAACCAAAATTCCATGACTTTCCATGACCCGTACGAACCCTGTATATCTGGCCACTGAATTACATCAAATCATTTTTATTAGTCTGCTGTGTTAAAAAAATCCTACAACTGGCAAATATACTCCTTTATTTTACTAAATCATATTGTGCAGCCACCACCTGTGAGACAGACGCGGAGAGCAATTAACAGTTAAGACGACTCGTGGCAGCAGAGAGCGCACACATAAAAGGTGGAATTTCACACTGATGAATTAAATGTCTTGTTGGTTGTGGAGTGACTGGATATGCCAAAACCTTTGGTAGCCCGGCGGACTACAGGGGTTAGACAACTGGTAGTCCGAGTGAGAAATCGGTAGCCAAAATATCCCAGGCTACCCCTAAGGTCGAGCCCTGTGCACCACAACTGGTCAAAATCTGTAGTATGTGCTTTCCTGTCTGTGTGTTAGGAAAAATGTAGCAGGTTTCCTCTGATGACTTCGTGTCAGAATGACCAAATGTTTGACATCCAATTGCCGATGATTAATTCATCAATGTGCTCCAGTGGTGTCGTTAAAACAAAACAAACTTAAAACTGAGTTGAGAGTGAATACAACTGAAGCTGACAATACCAGAGACACAGGAAAACAATAGAAACCAAAATCAGAGACAGCTTTATACCATTAGAAGTAGAAAGAATAAATTATAGCTAAACTGTTTTAAAATTATAGTGTATGTGAAATGCAATGTAAAATATCAAAATGTAACAGAAAAATCAACCTTCTCTGAGGGTATTCGAACTACAGACTAAGAGTCACAAAGACTTGTGATATACGAGAGTCCAGCGCTCTACCTATTGAGCTAATAGGGAAATTACCACTCGCTGCTGTCAGTAGGAGCACTTTATACCAACACTACTACAATTCTGTCTAGCTGTAGTCTGTGTAGGCCCATTTCGATAGTAATGTCAGGGGCATGTTCAGAAAGGCGAGCGCTCGCAGTCATTTGTTTTTGTGATGTAATCTTACCTATAATGCATTATAGCATTATATGTATTGTTACAGTTTAGTATTCACTGACGTTACACATAAGGAAGAAAACCATTCACCATTACAGCCTTCTTCAGTCTTCCACTCGATGACATGGCTTTTATTATTGAATTGGCAGCAGTCACTTCGTCATTGTGTAGAAAGCAAATGTCAACTGTCTTATTTTATTTTTTAAATCTCATAAGGTTGTGGTACTGACTTATGATGCGTAATGACTGATTGCTGTTTCATGTATTTCAGGTGGAGGTGGTGGAAGATCGTGTTACAAGTGTGGGGAAGAAGGTCACATATCAAGAGACTGTACAAAAGAAGGATATAACAATGACCGAGGTTAGCTGGAGTTTTAGGTGTTCACAAAATCACAATGGATTAATTAAAGTTCATTTAACAATCAATTCACCAAAAATTATTTTAAAATTTACATGATTAACAAGTCATTAATTTGTTGCTAGAGTGAATAAAACAGAATTAATTAAAATTTGTAGAAAGATTTGTTAAAGGGACACACCCTAGTTACGGCTAGTTGTTAACCATTACGGCGTTGTTTTTCGCTATTAAACCCATTTTTTTCACAAATACAATTGCACTTTACTTACCGTTTATTATTTAGAATATACATTTCCATTCACCTGAAGTGTTTTTTGGTAATCCTGGTAATCCTGGTGTTTGTAATACCACAAAATGCATTTTTCGTATTTCTGAAAAACGGGACGCACGTTTGAGAAAAAAACGTTGAGCAGACAAGGTCTAATCTATTTTTAGACGGGATATTTCCATTTCAATGTCACAGACGTTGGTATACCACGTGACCGTTATCATTTTGGTTCGGTTTGTTTTCTCGTGCACGGTTCGCGCAATCAACATCCGATTTGTTGTTGTTCATTTGTGAGGTTTTTCTTCACAGTTCGTGAACATTTTCAGTAACAATAAAGTTCAGACAAGTAAGTATCTCAATACAAAACGTTACAAACCCTTAAAACCAATAATTTTGCTAAGTCCTACGATATCTGGAGAGGGGATACAACCAGGACAGAACAGTTGGAACATGTCCAGGAGAGGTGAAAAGAACGCACCCCAAGTCTGTGAAATTTGTCGTGACGTAGGCATTGTTGTGCTTCGAGCGACATCTACTGGTGACATCAGAATACAAACTTTCAAAATTATTTCAAGCAATTGGGACATGGGGATTCCCATGGTATTTATCGATATAAAACCTGCTTTTTCACTCCATTTGATAAAAACGTGATCTAAGTGTGTTACAGGTTTGTAGATTAACCAAATTATAATTTATTTTCACTGGATGGAACTAGGGTGTGCGGCTTTAAAATACAAGTTTCCAGTTGATTGATAATATTTTGGTTAAATGTATCACTTGTTTCTTCACATATATTTACTAGAGCTAACCTAGAATTTTAAAAATCAAGTGTACTAGTACTAAGTAATGTGCATCAATTGTTTCTTCACATATATTTACTAGAGCTAACCTAGAATTTTAAAAATCAAGTGTACTAGTACTAAGTAATGTGCATCAATTGTTTCTTCACATATATTTACTAGAGCTAACCTAGAATTTAAAAAATCAAGTGTACTAGTACTAAGTAATGTGCATCAATTGTTTCTTCACATATATTTACTAGAGCTAACCTAGAATTTAAAAAATCAAGTGTACTAGTACTAAGTAATGTGCATCAATTGTTTCTTCACATATATTTACTAGAGCTAACCTAGAATTTTAAAAATCAAGTGTACTAGTACTAAGTAATGTGCATCAATTGTTTCTTCACATATATTTACTAGAGCTAACCTAGAATTTAAAAAATCAAGTGTACTAGTACTAAGTAATGTGCATCAATTGTTTCTTCACATATATTTACTAGAGCTAACCTAGAATTTAAAAATCAAGTGTACTAGTACTAAGTAATGTGCATCAATTGTTTCTTCACATATATTTACTAGAGCTAACCTAGAATTTAAAAAATCAAGTGTACTAGTACTAAGTAATGTGCATCAATTGTTTCTTCACATATATTTACTAGAGCTAACCTAGAATTTAAAAAATCAAGTGTACTAGTACTAAGTAATGTGCATCACTTGTTTCTTCACATATATTTACTAGAGCTAACCTAGAATTTAAAAAATCAAGTGTACTAGTACTAAGTAATGTGCATCACTTGTTTCTTCACATATATTTACTAGAGCTAACCTAGAATTTAAAAAATCAAGTGTACTAGTACTAAGTAATGTGCATCAATTGTTTCTTCACATATATTTACTAGAGCTAACCTAGAATTTAAAAAATCAAGTGTACTAGTACTAAGTAATGTGCATCAATTGTTTCTTCACATATATTTACTAGAGCTAACCTAGAATTTAAAAAATCAAGTGTACTAGTACTAAGTAATGTGCATCAATTGTTTCTTCACATATATTTACTAGAGCTAACCTAGAATTTTAAAAATCAAGTGTACTAGTACTAAGTAATGTGCATCAATTGTTTCTTCACATATATTTACTAGAGCTAACCTAGAATTTAAAAAATCAAGTGTACTAGTACTAAGTAATGTGCATCAATTGTTTCTTCACATATATTTACTAGAGCTAACCTAGAATTTTAAAAATCAAGTGTACTAGTACTAAGTAATGTGCATCAATTGTTTCTTCACATATATTTACTAGAGCTAACCTAGAATTTTAAAAATCAAGTGTACTAGTACTAAGTAATGTGCATCAATTGTTTCTTCACATATATTTACTAGAGCTAACCTAGAATTTAAAAAATCAAGTGTACTAGTACTAAGTAATGTGCATCAATTGTTTCTTCGCACAGGACTTCTAGAATGTTTATAAATTTCACTAGCCATGGGATCAGTAATTTAAGAAATTTACTAGCCACTATTAAAAATCCACTAGTCCTACTTTACTTTAAGTAAATAAAAAATTTCTAATTAATAGTAATAATCGGATATGTCACCTAAAGAGGGAGATGACGCTTAAACACACTTAAAATTGGGTGTGTGTTGGAGTTAGTTTGTTACAGGATATTCATATTTAAAAAATAAGACTAAAATACAGCATTTGACAACATTTGTTTTCACTAGCCGTTTGGCATGGTAATATTAGTTGTTTACTAGCCCAACATTGAATATCGTTAGCCATGGGAGTGGGGCTACCATAATCTAGAAGCCCTGCTTCACATATATATGTACATTATAAAGCTAACGTAGAATTTAAAAAATCATGTGTACCAATACTAACTTTGATGTCATTTGCATTTATGTTTTACAATAAGTTACATTGGAGATTATTCCAATAATTTTGTGTTTTTCAAATTGACCAAGAATTCATATTTTAGATGTTAGATATTTTAGAATTCACATGATCGGGAAGGTGGAAAATACTACTAGCAACTAATTTATATTACTGTAAATACAGCAGACGACTTAAATCAGCATGCTCTATATTGTTTGCATTACTTTCACAGTCACTTTGCTTGCCCACACAAATGTAGAAATTTACTATACAGATAAACTTCTTGTATTATTTGATTATGGAATGTCTGGGAATTTTGTTATATTATAAAGATATTTTTTTATTTTTTTTTAATATTTATTCCAATCCCTCATTTACATGACAGACAACTCATGCTGCAGACAAAACATGAGTCGTGGACAGCACCAGTACACAACATAATTATTAGATTTTAAGTAAACTTTCATATTAATATATGTAAACTATACAAATTATGTAAACAAAACAAGACAAATAATAACACTATGGATTATAAATGTAATCTGTCAGTATAGGTTATAGAAGAGGGATTAAATACGAGAATCAAAATAATACGTATAAATAAATAAATAATGAAAAAATAAATAAGAAAATTTAAAGAATATAGTAATAATAATAAAATAAATAAAATAATAAAAATAAAATAATAAATAAACAGTAATAATAATAATAAAAAAAAGAAAAAGAAAAAAAAGAAGAAATAAAACAGAAAGGACTTTGACACTCACACACTCACTCACTCACATATGCATGTACGCAAACATACAAATGTAGTTACTGCTAAAAAAAACCCTTTATATTTCATATATGTGGTAATTTAAGAAATATTATTAATTTCCTATGCAGTCTTACAAAGTTCTTGAGATACTGCGATCCTATTTTACTAACATTTATGTTTTAACTTATGAACTGTTGGTGGTGGGGGAAAAAAGGGTGTAACAAACTTATAAATAAATAAATAAATAACCGAATACATAAATTATCAAGTTATGTTTTCAAAAAGAGAATGGTACATGGACCACTTAGTAAAGAATTTATTGATACTGTTAATGAAGTGTATATGTTTTTCTACAATGTATCTTTGTTTAATTTCACATTTAAAATGTTTAATTATCATAAAGATAATATAATAATAATAATATTAAGATTCTTGTTTGCTGTATTTCAGGTGGGGGAGGTGGAGGAAGAGCGTGTTACAAGTGTGGGGAAGAGGGTCACATCTCACGTGACTGTACTAAAGGAAGCAGCAGTGATGACCGAGGTTAGTGTCAGCTTATTTTGTCACCTGCTTCTTGGCACTGTTTAAACAGAACTAACTCCACTTTTTCTCACATACCATGATCATGATTATTGATATGTTATGAACTCCAATTGAAAATACACCAGACAGATTTATAGTAAGTGTAAGAATATGAGGAGAAAAATAATACATTTAACTGATGTTTATATGCCCGTCTGTGATGGGTCATATTATGGTATGGTGTCTGTCCATCCGTCCGCCGTCCATCTGTTAACTTTTTGTTATCCGGACCATATCTTGCATACAGGACCATCAAACCTCACATGTAGGAACAACTTGGGATGGTGGTGTCTCACATACTAGATCAAATATATCAAATAATTTGTCTGTATTCATATAATTAGAATTGAATCATACCTGTAACATATTCTTAATATCTATGGTTTTCCATCAAACTCCTGACGGGCGTGTCATGTACCTCATCAGGACTCTTGTTCTATAACTGGATGTATTCTTTTTGGCAGTAAATAACTAAAATATTATGCAAGGGTTTGGGTTGTTGTGTGTTTTGTAGCAACCTCACTAAATAACAATAACAAATAAAATTGGACTGTGCTTGTAGTGGAGTTGAGTATATTTTGAATGCTGGTTGAAACCTAAATAATACAATGTGTTCACTAAGACCAATTATTGCCTACCGTATTTCAGTCTGAAGCTCATCCACAGCACTACATACCATGTTACGAGTTAGCAAAACGGTCATGTTACTTTTCTTTTCTTTTTTCTTTTTTTTCGACGACACTAAAACACATTGATTTATTAATCATCAGCTATTGGATGTCACACATCGGGTAATTCTGACATTGTCTTAGAGAGGAAACCTGCTACATTTTTCCATTAGTAGCAAGATATCTTTTATATGCATCATCCCACAGACAAGATAACTCATATCACGGCCTTTGATGCATCAGTCATGGTGCATTGGCTCGAAAAATAAATTACCTAATGAGTTCATCAATGGGGATCGATCCCTGACCAACCGTGCATCAGATGAGAGCTTTACCACTGAGCCATGTCACGCTCCCTGCTACACTTTTCTACATGATCAAAGTGCATTTTTATGTTTCTAGGTGGAGGTGGAGGAAGTCGATCATGCTACAAGTGTGGAGAGGAAGGACACATTTCACGCAACTGTTCAGGAAATGGTCCAAAACAAACAGGTGAGAAAATAAATACACGCCTAACCTTAGAACCTCATGATAATGTTCAAATTTATTTCCAGCAAATTCCCTTGTTTGAGGTGCCAGTAGCACAGGACAGTTTATGTATTATCAAATTTCAAAGAAATCTTTCTGGAAAAATTATATCTATATTCTCTTAGCAACAGTATATTACGGTTGACTGTTGATATCTGCAAGACAGTGTATAATGTACAGAAATAAACTTTTAATCTTTTGTTTTACTACATGGTAAACTTTAGTTTTGAGAATATTATTTCATCACTAGAATTAAATAAATATGATAACAGAATACACATGTGAAACCCTATTGTTGTATTTTGAAACCCTGTATTGTGGATGAGTGTGCAGTTTTATATCTACCCTGCTGAGTATTTTAATCCAGTAACTGTTGAGCAATTAGTGTAACCTATCCTATTTGGTTGCAATAGTAGATGTACATATTTTATATGGACAGATTAGAAATTTAGGTTTTATGAACACTAATAATACCCTACATTTTCTGATATAATTTTCTTCATTTAAAAAGATGATTTTACGCAATCTTCAAGAACTGGTGGCTTTGGGAGAGGGCGTGGTTTTGGTGCCAAAAGTTCCAATGAAACTTCCAATGGGTCCTCTGATACAGGTTGGTAGTCTTTTTGTTGAGCGATCTCACAACAGTATCAAGATCTTGATCTTTCTTTGTATCTTACAAGATGGTAAACCAGAATGTTTTATTTTACTGTTACTTATTTTTGTGATCAGGACAAATTCTTCCATAAATATGAAAAAAAGGATTTCCCTTAAGTGTTGGGTCAGAATGTAGCCGAGAGGTAGAATGCTCACCTGAGGTATTATTGCACTGTGTGGATTCTGATTTGTTTTCCTTCCCATGCAATGCCCCACTACTAGTACATCAAATGCCATGGCATGTGCTGCTCTGCCTATGGGAATATGCATATAAGAAATTCATTGCAGTTGTTGGAAGTAGCCTTTGTAATGACAGCAGGTTTCTTCTTTTGCTTGACCAAGTGTCAAAATAATCATATGTTAGAATTCATATGTAGTTTAGAATTCCTTTCTTTCCATTAAAGGGACAGACCCTAGTTTAACCCGTGAAAATTAACACTATGATTATTTAATCTACAAACCTGTAACACATTTGGATAAAGTTACAATTGAGTGAAACACGAGTCTGTGACTTTGAAATGGTGAAATACCCTCTAAAAATAGACAAAAACTCGACTCCATAACTGTTACTTTTTAGACGCATGTGCATTTTAAAAAATACGATAAATGCATTTTGTGATATTAAAAACACCAGGAAGACCAAAATCACTTCAAATATACAGAAATTTATAATCTAAACCATAACATCTAAGTAAAGTATGATTTCAGTTATCAAAAATGGCTATAATAGTAAAAAAATATGCCTTAGTGATTAAAAACTAGGGTATGTCCCTTTAAGTGGCAGCATGACATGGCCTTGTATTCCAGAATTTTAAAATATATATATTTTACCCAAAAATGCAACAATTTTTCTTGGTGCTAAAATTGAGTGATGATGTCATTATTTTGTAAAAGTATTGATTAATTGATGACTAGGTTGATGGACATTCTCATATTTAGCTCTTATAATAACAAGTATTGACTATAATAATGTTTTTCTTCAAGATTCATTTTCACAACCTTTAAGATCTGGGGGCTTTGGAAGAGGACGTGGATTTGGCAGCCAAAACTATGGTGAAATTTCTAATGGCGATGCAGGTTTGTTTTGTCAGTTTTATCCAGAACTAGGAGAAATTGTTTTCACCTCTATTTTAATTTTTTTTATTAGTGCCTGGTAACCAAACTGGTTTTCATATGCCAAATATATTAAATGAACATTTTATGAAAAGCATTTTTGGTTTACGAATATTTTTTTGATAATAAAAAAAAATTGTTGTATTTATATTGGTGGTGTCTGGCTTATGTTATGAAACACATGTTTTAAAACTGCAGATGCTGAACCAGCTAAACCAAAAATCAACTGGGCTATGATCCGGGCTGAAAAGGAAATCAATGAAAAGAAAAAGTTTGAAGGTAAAGTCAAAAGAAAAAGAAAATAAATAAATAAATAAAATATATAATTATATATATATAATATCTTACATTTTCAGTACAATCAACATATGTGATATTTTTCAGATCACATACTTTAAGAGTCAATTAATTGAAGTCACGGTACTAGGTTTATTGACATTTAAGCAAACATACTAGGGTGACACTCCATAATTGACAAATGCATTCATAGTCAAACATTTCAATAGCAATTTTACACTGAAAGCTATCCAGCGTTCAGAAAACAAAAAATGTTATGCACTAATTTATTTCCATTCAAAAAGACACCACACCACATATTCTTATGTCATTGTCTTATCTAGTAATGGCGGACTATAATTAAAGTTGCGTGTACAGTTTACAAAACATGTATTAAGCTTGAGATAATATGATAAAGAGATTATTACCCTCGTGTGTTTCGGTATTATCAATATCATATATTAGAAATAAAAATAATGTATTATGCTCGCCAGAGGCTCGCATAATACAACTTTTATTCCTAATATATGATATTGATGATACCGAAAAAAACTGGTAATAACCTCTATATAAAAAGTGTCCATTTTGTACATAAACATGGCCACTTGTACTAATTTAAGTCCTTGGCAGGTGTAAGCAGTTACTATTTCTCTTAATTTTTTAAATTGTATTTAGGTTTACCTCCAATCAAAAAGGACTTCTACATTGAGGATCCGAATGTGGCCAATATGTATCCAGAGGAGGTGCACCAGTTCAGGTCAGAGTTATCATTCTTAGTAGAAATTCTTTAATCTGTTTGTTGGGATTCTAGCTGAAAGACTTGCCATTGTATTTGAATTATCAGACGTGAAATGTTTTTATGGGGAGTGATTAATTGCTCCCCTAAGTAAGATTATGGGGAGCCATTTACGATATTACCATATTGATACAAGAAAATTATTATACGAGCTTGTGTGTGGTACTGATTTTACGAAACGAGTGTCAAGATTTGTGTATTGCCTGAGTGAGAGACTCACACGCGAGTGTAATAATTTCTTTATTATCCATATTATTATTGTTGTTTTCTTTATGAATAACAAGACCCAACTCTAAATGTTTCAGCCACAACTAGAAGGTGACGATGAAATGACGTCATATTTCAAATGCAGTCTGAGCTAGGACTGGGAAGCAACGTCATGTTATGACGTCGCTTCCCAAAATAATGTCATTACACTTGTTATTACACGTGTGCTCGTATGATTATTATTAACTCGGTTATGTTGAACCATATGGATAATAACTTAGAAACTGACATGGTAAATCGAGCTAAAAATTACTCTCCTTGAACTAGTCTCAGGGGAGTGATGGGGAGAGAGAGTGATATAACCAGGTGTAATTTATTAAAAAACATATCAAAATACAATTTTTATACCAACTTGATGATTAAGTCTTAAAAATTACTGTATGTATTACACTTGCAGTTCCTACATAGTTGTAATCCTTACTGATAACCAGTTCTCTTCAATATGTTTTTTTAGGAAGGAAAGCAATAACATCATTGTAGACGGTGGTGAGAAACGAGTCCCCAATCCATGTCGAACCTTTGAAGAAGCTTTTTTTCACTATCGTATGTAGAAAACCTTCTGTTTTTATTTATAATATTTACATTGGGTCATATTGTATTAATCAGTATTGCATAAATTTGTGTGGCGGGACATACCTCAGTGGTAAAAGTGCCATCGGTGGGACCATGGGGCTATTTCTCGTTCCATGACTGGTTTATCAAAGGCTGTGGTATGTGTTATCCTGTCTATGGAATGGTGCATATAAAAGATCTGCTACTAATGAAAAAATGTAGTGGGTTTCCTCTTTGAGACCATATGTCAAAATTACCAAATGTTTGACATCCAATAGCCGGTAATAAAGCAATGTGCTCTAGTGGTGTCATTAAACAAAAGAAACTTTTCATAAATTTGTAGAGTGTCCCACTGAGATGTAGGATTGGCCTGCTGCAGTGAACCTATTGGGTTATCTCCCATCTTTTATGTACTCATGGACAAAAATTTCAATGCAATTGAACATAATTGAATGAAAATTAAAAAAAATTCAAGAAATTATTTATAAGTCATCCGTAAACCGACAATTTGCACAATTATGATGTATTAACACTAGCCATAAATTTTAAACATTTGCCAACTTTACAGTTGGTTTGAGACTATTTTGTTTGATGCACAAGAACCTTTTTCTTCAAGTTTTTAAAAATCTGTAGCATGTTATTTCATTGTAAAATGTATAAAAAGAAAACACATTACAGTGATAATCCAAATGAGTTGTGGCATCAGGTTGTTTTCTCATTCTTCAGTAGGAGTATTACAAATGAGTTGTGGCATCAGGTTGTTTTCTCATTCTTCAGTAGGAGTATTACAAAATCACCATGTTAAACATCTAATTGGTACTGATTAAACAAGTACTGGGAAATTCTTAAATATTCCTTTCCTTTTTTTTCCTGCACACATATTGACAGTGTCCATACCATATCTCTTGTAAACCATTATAAAATAAAACCACAATTTTCATCCCAGCCTGCCCTGAGAATAAAGACCCAACCTTGTTTTTTCATTGACAAAAATTAAAATGTTTTGCTTATGTACAGTATTTCGAAATTACCTGAAAATAAAAAGTTAAATTTCATCTCCCCAAAAAATTTAGATGCAAATCTTTCATTTAATTTACAAGGGCCTTAGTATTATTATTTAATATTTACTTTTTAGTTCACTTGTGATAATTTATTTTTCAGCTGAGATTCTGGATCAGATAGACAAACAAGGATTTGAAAATCCATCGCCTATCCAGGTAATGTTTTAACCCTTTACTTGTATTTTTGTCAGTGATAAGAACTTTGACCAACACTGTTAAAATAGCGTGTCGACATAGAACGGGAACAGTTTTGTTATAGCTCTTGCATGATGTGTGATAGGTCTTAGAATCAGTTGCTCTAAATACATTTGTCAAGATTTCTTTTTATCTTGTCCTAACCAGTGCCTTGTAACTTTAACCTTTAGACTACTGGATTAATTTTTGACAAAAGCCTCGTTGGGTGGATACAAGTTTATAATTTTTACTCACATATATTCACTTAAATGTTTTATAGATACATAAAATAAAGTTCATATTTGAATCGGTAAGTATTATTTTCGTGATTTAAAAAAAATATATTTTAGATCAGTTAATGTTGATTAAAATTTGGCAAAAAATTGAAAAAGTCGCATTTACTTATGTGCATTTGTGGCCAGCTGTCCAATATTTATATCCATTATTCCCAATAACAGTGGCTTTCTGACCAGAATTTTCTTTTAAAAGCAAACTATGATTCATATCCCAATATGAATTGGGGAATGTACTGTATACAATGTACAGTGTACAGTATGTCAACACGTCGGGCAAGATATCTTGCTTGCAGTAGTCAGAAGGTTAATGGCAAAGTCTGTGGTATGTACTGTCTTGTCTATAGTAAACTATATATAAAAGATCTCGGGGCAGGAGATAGCTCAGTCAGTTTAGTGCCCGCCTGAGGTGCTTGCATCGCAGGATCGAACCATCTCTGTGGATCCATTCAACTGATTAGGTTTTCTCATTCAAACCAGTGCACCACAACTGATCAAAGGCCATGGTATGTGCTTGCCTGCCTGCCTGTGGGAAAGAGCATATAAAAGATCCCTTGCTGCTAATGGGGAAAAATGTAGCGAGTTTCCTCTGATGACTATATGTAAGAATGACCAAATATTTAACATTTAATAGTGATGATTAATTAATTAATCAATGTGCTCTAGTAGTGTTGTTAAACAAAACAAACTTTATCTTTGTAAAAGATCTTCTGTTGCTGTTTGGTAGGAGGGTTTCCTCTCTCTCAATCTGGACCAGGAGTCAAAATAACCATGTTATACATCACAATGCCATATTGTTAAATTGTGCTGAAGATTCCAGTAAATAATACTTCTTTTTTTTTTACTGTTTATTATCTGTACCAAGAACATCTTAATAATTTTCAAAGAAATAAATTGTGATATTTTCATCTAAATATGTGAAATGACATTCCGATTCTTTATTTCTTTCTATTTCAGGCTCAGAGTTGGCCTATTCTTTTACAAGGTTTAGATTTGATTGGTATCGCACAGGTAAGAACAGTTTCTTTCAGTAGAAATGTAACTTAACATCACTTGAATTTATTTTATACATAAAAAGTTTGTATTTTGATGTTTTAGTCCATGTAACTTTGAAATGTTTTTTGTTTTATTCCAGGAATGTTTTTCTTTCTGACACCTAATAGCCAATGTGTATTTTTGTACTGGTGTATCATTAAACATTCATTCATTCATTCATTCATTCATTCATTCATTCATTCATTCATTCATTTTCTTTTAAATTAATTTTGCTTACTTTAACAATATTTATTTCATTGAAACTAGTTGATTTATGACTTTATTAATACTTCATTATCTCAATAAACATACTTCTGAATTTATGATACATAGGGGTTTTCTGAATTTGTTATGTTAAAAATATGATGCATTTTGTTATTTCAGACGGGAACAGGCAAAACTTTAGCTTTTCTGTTGCCAGCCATGATTCACATAGACAATCAACCAGTGTAAGTGTTAAATTTGGAATGAAATTAGTTGTAAAAATATAGAGACTATATATTGCTGTGTATTAACCGACTTTTTGAACCTCTAAGTACCACCAAGAAAAGACGGATTGGTTAATACACAGAGTCAACATAAAATATCTAAGAAAATATGACAAAATATTGGCGTGTACGGAAATACAATACTAATGACAACTCGTTGATCAATCTGTCCCCAATTGCAGATTTAATTGGTTGAAGTGATGATTTTTACTTACTGTCATTGTTAATTCTGTAATTCCTATTAAATTATTAGAAACTATGTTTTATTAGAGTGATCATCACTTAAGAAGAATGGAAGAGGTAGTGTTCATCATTACAATTATATATTGTGATTATTAAATAATATTTACACCGCTGTATAAAAGTGAAACTACATTTATCAGCTGGCAATGTCTATGCGATCGATTCAGTCGAGAAATAAAAGAACAGAACAAAGTTATTCCACATTTGGGGATTTTTATATAAACATTTTTTTTTTTTTTAGCTATCTTAAAATCTTTATTAGTCCCCTACCGGTCCAACCGGAGGGCACTATAGGTTTCATCTTTGTCCATCTGTCTGTCTGTCTGTCTGTCTGTCTTGTCATGTCATGTCATAGGGTTTTACGTGCACATTCAGAACAAGCTGTTGTAGCGCACACCTGTCGTGGGCACAAGAGCCGGCCTTGGCCGACTCCTCCGTCCATGACAGGAAAGGTGGGGGGAGGGGAGAGGAGGGACCGCCTGCACTGGCAGGTGCAAGGGAGCACCAGCAGCCCGATCAAATCGGTAGCAGGCGGGTGGGGGTGGTGGTGGTGCTATGGAATTTGAATGGAGCAGTTAAATGCCAAAGAGAAAAGGGTGCGCAATTTTGATTGAGGGAATTGGGCGCAATTTTGAACGGTCGGTCGAAAGGTAAATGGCCGAGCTAATATAGGTTTTGATATTAGTGAATTGAGAGTAGCTCGTTAATTTTAGACCTTTACGATGCTGTGGTGTCTCCCTAGGTTGCCCATAGGGCCCTTATAAAGGGCCTGACCGCTTCTGGTCGAGGCATCACCAAGTACTGTCTGTCTGTCTGTCCATCTGTCTGTCCCACATATGTTTTCCGGATGTTTTTTGCAGAAGGCTTTGAGATATTAAGCTGACATTTTGTGTACAGCTTTATCATGTACTGTTACAGATCAAGTTTGACTTTCATGGCGATTTACCCATTTTTGACAGAGTTATGGCCCTTGAACTTAGGCAATGTGAACATTTGTTTTCCGGACTTCTTTTTTAGAAGGCCTTGAGATATTGAACTGGAATTTTGTATATAGCTTTATCATGTACTGTTACAGATGAAGTTAACTTTCATGGCAATTTACCCACTTTTGACATAGTTATGGCTCTTGAACTTAGAAGATATGAAAACAAAAATGTCCGGAATTAAAATATTGAGGTGAATTTTTTATATAGCTTTATCATGTACTGTTACTGATAACTTTAACATTCATGGTGATTTACCCATATTTCACAGATGTTTGGCCTGTGAATTTAGGAGATGCAAAAAATTTTTTAGTTAGGTAGGGGACATGTATTGCTTTAGCAGTACTCTCAAAATGCTTGTTAAAATAGTTTTTGTATATTGTACGTTGATCGATTCACCAAAATAAATTCCCGCGATTGACTGTTGCATGAGACTGACATTATCTCGATCAGATATATCTATATTTTTGCCCGTTTCAAGTACGTAAAAGTTAAGTCAGCTTATACATCATACCAACCTTTTTGTACCAGATATTGAGGGGAAAACTAATCCATAGAGTCTGCTAATACACAGTGATATACAGTACTTCTTTTAATTATAGAAAGATGTAGCTAAGTAGTAGGTTACTTGCTTGAGGTGCGATGAATCTGAGAATTTATCTTTCTCAATAATGTAAGCTGGATTACTATTGCAACATCTTTTTTGTTTGTGAATATGCACCTTAGCACGTTTGTGACAAGTATGTTCTGTATAACATTGTGATTCAAAATTTGTTTTTCCTGGTTTACAATAGAAAAATCAAGTTTTTGTATTTATTCTTTATCACATCTGTGGTTAAATTGCATATAAAAGCCCCTTTGCTGCTAATTAGGTTTCAGGTTTGACAAAATGTTCATTTTTGTTTCTGGAAACTTTCTACAATTATAAAAAATTTGTGTTACACAATATAATTAGTAATGTATATTAGTCAGGTCTTAAAACTGTACAAACGTGTAAAATGGCATTAAATCACAGATTTATTCAGGTGTTTTGAGCTACCGAACATAGGCCCCATCCCAAGATCAAGTGGTACTGAAAATTCTTATTGTGATGCGTAAATATTTTTGTAATTATGTCTGTTCTGATTAATTCAACAATATTGCCTTGCATCATTCAATGGCCTCAAAAAAAACCCAATTCCAGTTATAATTACATTGTGCTAATTTTCTCAGTCCCATCAAACACAGGACCCTGCTGAAAACTCCTGGATATATCCCTGTAAATATTTCTTCATTTCAGATTAGTCAACCTTTGCCATCAAGATGATGAACTTGTGATTTACCTGTGTTGTGTTATATTTTTCAGTCCGAGGGTGGAAAGAGGAGGTCCTAATGTCCTCATCCTGGCTCCAACCCGTGAGCTGGCTCAACAGATTCAGACCGAAATCAATAAGATCAGTTACAAACGAATTAGAAGGTGTGTATGATGGTACATACATTTTACTTGTTTGAGAGGGATATTTGGACACATTCAGGTTCATTATGATTGCTATGTTATTCATGTACTACATGTATATTGTGAGATGTATATATTTGAGTTGAACCTGCATTATGATTAGAGGAATGAGTCATGTTGCATTACATGAATGGATGGTCAAGGTTATTCAGAACTGCTTTTAAACCTAAGTTCTTTTATTGGATGGCTTTCAAATTTGATATAATTGTTCACCAAGCAAATCAAGTACAGTCCAATAAATGTGACCGTAGTGCAAAGCCACGGTCATTTAATCCAATAAATGTGACCATAGTGCAATGTCAGGGTCATTTAATCCAATAAATATGACCATAGTGCAAAGCCACGGTCATTTAATCCAATAAATGTGACCATAGTGCAATGTCAGGGTCATTTAATCCGATAAATGTGACCATAGTGCAATGTCAGGGTCATTTAATCCAACAAATGTGACCATAGTGCAATGTCAGGGTCATTTAATCCAACAAATGTGACCATAGTGCAATGTCAGGTCATTTAATCCAACAAATGTGACCGTAGTGCAATGTCAGTGTCATTTAATTCAATAAATAGTCGCGTGAGAGCCAGAAGGACGTAAGTGCATCAAAATTCATTTTTAAAAAGCCGAGATAATGAAGGAAAACTGTTTTTCTTGATCAGTAGTTAAGATGTCGAATTTCTTTTACTGACAATGAAAGCTGAACATATTTACGATTTCTTTGTACATTTGCGGTATTTATAGCATATTAGGTGTTTTAGTTATTTGCTTAAATAGTTGTAGTTACGACAATTATTGACTCATGATTGGATTAAATGCGTCACTTACGACCGACAGTATATCAAGTAAATTTGAATATTTATTCTGAAAGAACAATCACTTGTAAAACATTTCAGTTTTGCAAATCACATATTTATTTTTAAAAAGAGAAAGCTTGTAAATAGAACATATTTAGAAGCAAACATTCAAAAAGGAATACAAGTAGAAGTACGTATTAATAAAATCACCGCTTAAACAAAATATTACGTGAAAAAAAAGTTATTTTACTTTTGTTAATAATAATACGATAAATAAAATCAAACTACTCTGTCTCGTGAAATCTTTGTTTTCTTTGACCCACCCCTGATTTTGTCTAAGTCTGGTGCAGGGTTTTTGCCAGAGGGTAAAAAGGTATGGTGCCATACCCAAATATTTTTGCAGAATTGAACTTTTTGACAAAATTAATTACTCTTATCATTACTGTATGATTTTCTTAATCCTAACCCTAAACGTAAACCATTTTCTTTCTAAGGGAGGACCCACCATACCCCTGTTGACTGTGGTTGCATTCAATTCCATAGAGCCATACCCAAGCAAACTGAAGCTGGTATCCTTAATGAAGAAGCTATGTTTAGCAGCCTATTGGCTTGGGATACACCGGGTTCAAGTGAAGCTCATTCAAAGGATATAGGGTTTACATTTCCAATGAGGGTGTGTACTGAATATAAAATCCAGAAGTAGTGAACACTATACCATGTCCACCTGTTGAGTATGCAGGATCCTCTCCATGTTATATTGAGTGAACAGTAACCCCTACAGCTTCGCTGTGCGTTGGGTGTACTCTCCGGGTTCTGTTGTGTGTTCAGTGCACATTCCTGGTTTTGTTGTGTATTTGTTGATCTCTCCGGGTTCTGTTGTGTGTCCAGTGATCTCTCCAGGTTATATTGCGTGTTCTGTGATCTCTCCAGGTTCCATTGTGTGTCCAGTGATCTCTCCAAGTTCTATTGTGTGTTCAGTGATCAATCCATGTTCTGTTGTGTGTCCAGTGATCTCTCCAGGTTCTGTTGTGTGTTCAGTGATCTCTCCAGGTTCTGTTGTGTGTCCAGTAATCTTTCCAGGTTATGTTGTGTGTTGGGTGTACTCTCCGGGTTCTGTTTTGAGTTCAGTGCACATTCCTGGTTTTGTTGTATATTTGGTGATCTCTCCGGGTTCTGTTATGTGTCCAGTGGTCTCTCCAGGTTATATTGTGTGTTCAGTGATCTATCCAGATACCGTTGTGTGTCAGGTGATCTCTCCAAGTTCTATTGTGTGTTCAGTGATCCCTCCAGGTTCTGTTGTGTGCCCAGTGGTCTCTCCAGGTTCTGCTGTGTTCAGAGATCTCTCCAGGTTATGTATGATGTGTGTTCAGTGGTATATCCAGACTATGTTATGTGCAGTGTTTTATTGAGTGTTAAGTGATCAATCCTCCGGTTTCTGTTGCATGTGCTAAATTATTTTCTGGGTCTGTTGTGAGTGATATGTCATGTTCAAGTTCTCTTGTGTGTGCTACGTCATGATCATGGTATGTTATATGTGTGTTCTGTCATGTTCTTCAGGTTCTGTTGTGTGTACTATGCCACGTTCAGGTTCTTTTGTGTGTGCCATGTCATATGCAGGTTTTCTTTTGAGTGCTATGTCATGTTCAGGTTCTCTCGCAAGTGACTGGATAAGGGCCGTGGTATGCGCTGTCCTGTCTGTGGGGAAGTGCATATAAAAGATACCATGCTGCATTAGGAAAAATGTAGTGGGTTTCCTCTGATGACTACGAGTCATATTTACCAAATGTTTAACATCTAATAGCCGATGATTAATTAATCAATGTGCTCTAGTGGTGTCATTAAACAAAACAAACAAATAAACTTTCGCCAGTGCTATGTCACGTTCATTTTCTATGGTGATTATTTTCTCATGTTTAGCTTTTTGCTGTTATGTTCAGGTCTTGTTGTCATTGATGTGCCAAGTTCTGTTGTGTATGCTATATATCATGTTCAGGTCCTGTTAGGTGAGCTATGTCATGTTCATGTCCTGTTGTGTGAGCTATGTCATGTTCAGCTCCTGTTATGTGAGCTATGCCATGTTCATGTCCTGTTGTGTGAGCTATGTCATGTTCAGGTCCTGTTGTGTGAGCTATGTCATGTTCATGTCCTGTTGTGTGAGCTATGTCATGTTCAGGTCCTGTTGTGTGATGTGTCATGTTCATGTTCTGTTGTGCGTGCTGTGTTGTGTCATGTTCGCGTTCAACATTCTGTTGCAATTATTCGTTAATTGTAAAGTTAATAAAAATTCATAGATCTTGCTGTCGTTTATGTTGAGGCCACATTCACTTTATTCGCCTTTAAACTTTATGTCTGATTACACTATCTTCTGTTACTGGACTTTGTCCTGGATAACTTACAATTGCGTTTGTATGTGCAATAGTGTTAATCCATAATGCCTACATTAGGGCAATCCTATAGATCTTCAAAGGCAGCTGACAGACGGAACTTGATCACCATAACATACAATTAAATACATCCAAAATCAGTGTAATTATGCTTGCACTTTGGTCGTATATGCCACATACAACATTATTATGAATTCAAATTGTTTCTACGGATACAAATTATGTTGGAAACTTTGCTTCGATTAAAAAAACTTCAAAATAGAAATATGTTTTTCAAGACAATTCACCAAAAAAAATTTATTATTATAATTATGGTGCACATAAAATTGCAAACCATACCAACATTAATGTTACTGCAATTCCTATTTATATATACAGACACGATTCTTGTCTGTTGCCAAATGGTTTGTTGCATGCAGTATCAATTTTTTTCCCATATTAGACCGGGCTCTCACAACGACAAAAGTTATATTATTTTTAGGATTCAAGCACATAAAAATATTGACATAATGTACGCTCTATTGTACTTCGCATTTGTAATTTCTATCACAAACCGATAACAATGAATGCATATGGATCGTATTTGTCAGACATAGTTATATAACGAACTGTATTTAAAATGGGTGTATCTACCACATACGACCAGTCGTGTTCACATAATGGACAGCAAGGAAATCGGAGGAAAGTCGTACGTGTCAGTTATGTCTATTTTTGTGCAAATTGGTATCTGTGATTCACTTACGACCATTTAAATCCTTCAGTATAAGCGATGCTATTAGGGACACAGCTATGATTGTTTGCGACAATATGTAATCGGGGATGGCGATTCCAAATATGCAAAAAGACGTTTTAGGTCGTATCTGCCACTTACGACCTTTTAGCTCTCACGCGACAAAATGTGACTGGTGCAATGTCACAGTTATTTAGTACGCTTTTTTTTAAAGTTTTCATTTTGCTTTTATCAAGATTCTTTTCATTTAATATGTGTTGAGAAAGTGATAGTCTGTCAATCTGTATCTGTGTGGTCCTTAACCATATGTCTGTCGCCATATAACCACAAATAAAATGTGTTGAGTGCGTCATTAAATAAAACAATTTATATCTCAACAACGACAGCAATTGTCGTCATTAAGTTTGAGCCCTGAAGTCATTTAAAACTTTATTAAAAAATATTTTTAAATTGCTAATAACTTTTAGATGTTTTTTGTAGAGATTGCTTTTATATTTGATATAAATTTCCACTAAGTGATGTTAATACTAATTTAAATGTATGTTTTCCATAGCATTTCTCAGATTACTAGATTCAAAACAATAATTCTTCTATTGTAGATATATTTGAGATAAATCGGTGATTGGTTTTCCTGTTCATTACACATGTGACTGTTTATTTCAGTGTTGTTATATATGGAGGAGGAAACAGAAGAGAACAAATTAGTGTTGTCAATAAAGGGGTAGAGATTATCGTGGCGACTCCTGGAAGACTCAATGATCTGATCATGAACAATATAGTCAATGTGAAAAGTGTCACATACCTTGTAAGTATTTGTTTTTCAACATTTAAAATAATAATATGCATAAATTACTACAAGTTATAGATTACATAAACAACATTCTGACTTTGTGATGGATTTATTTGTTAGCATATTATTGTATTTTTAATTATTTATAATAAGCATGGAGATCAATAAAAAAAATTATATTTGAAACTAATTTCATTTATATTAATGAAACTGAGAAAGGAACTTTTCATTTCATGTTTATATTGTACAGACAATATTTGACCTGAACACCTCCAATGTGGAAGATTACTTTTTTGTTTCTCAAGGTTTTGCATGTTCTTTTCAATAATCTGCTTTTAAATAATAATTGTTTATTTTGTATAGGTACTTGATGAAGCCGACAGAATGCTTGACATGGGTTTTGAACCAGAAATTAGAAAAATCCTGTTGGACATTCGCCGAGACAGGCAAACAGTAATGACTAGGTAATTTTCGTCCTTTTATCTTCTTTTTTCTCCATCATTCCTTTACCGGTTACTACATTTGTTTTTTGAGTGTATCCCATTTCAAAAGCTTTTAATAAAATGGTCACCGTAACATCACAAAACCATGTTACTGCAGGTCTAGATTTGTTTTCTAAAGAACACATTTCAATCTCAAGACAATACAGAAATTTATGTTAAACAGATACCCTTATTATATATTTATTGATTTTTGTTGTATAATTTACATACATGTTTTCTTGTTTTGTTTTTTTCACCAGTGCTACATGGCCTGCCGAAGTCCAGCGTTTAGCTGACATGTACATGTCTAACCCAATCCATATATTTGTTGGAACTCTAGACTTGGCGGTTTGTTTTTATGCATTTTTTTGTTTTAAATTTGTCTGACTGTAGTTTGTTATTATTGTTATATACCTGCCATCCATCCTTTTAAAAACATTTTCATGTTCCTTAATAAAAAAAAAAAAAAAAAAAAAAAAAAAAAAAATGTTGAGTGCGTCGTTAAATAAAACATTTCTTTCTTTCTTTCTTTTCCTTAATAAAAAATATTAACAGCCATTCTGCATGTTTTTGACCAAGTGTTTTGTTTTACAAGATAGCTGTCATTATTTCTGATTAGCTAAAATTTATTAACTTTACATCAATACTTAATGATTTTCGATAATTTCTTTGTAAAACTGACTTAAATGATAATAAACGAGCTTCCATTTCCCATAAAGTTGCAAGATAAATAATGTGATATATCACTGTCGGACTTTAAATTGCTCCAAAGTCCCAATGTGATAAATGTTGTGGCCAATATAATAATGCCCAAAATAATCATGCCCAGTTAAATAGTTTTGTTTTGTCAACATCATCACGGTCCAGCAGATTTGGTTTTTTGCCTGTCATCTGCTCGGTCTAGCAATTATTTTATATTTCACACATTAATTGGAGTCAGACATATTTGGTCCAACAGATTTGGATTCGAGCCGGCAGGAATTTCAGCCAATTTTGATCTCTGAAAAAGATTATTATAATATAAATAAAATAGCCATAGTTTTAAATAGGTAGTGTTAAACAAATATTCCTTTCCTTTCCTTAACTTTACCATTCTTTCCTTCCATTTGTAAAACTACATGTTTCTTTTTGTTGCATTACAATGGTATATATGATGACGACGACGATATCTATCTTCACCTGTCGTTAAATAAAACATTTCCTTCACTTGTAGGCTGTCGTTAAATAAAACATTTCCTTCACTTGTAGGCTGTCTTTAAATAAAACATTTCCTTCACTTGTAGGCTGTCGTTAAATAAAACATTTCCTTCACTTGTAGGCTGTCGTTAAATAAAACATTTCCTTCACTTGTAGGCTGTTAAATAAAACATTTCTTTCACTTGTAGGCTGTTAAATAAAACATTTCCTTCACTTGTAGGCTGTCGTTAAATAAAACATTTTCTTCACTTGTAGGCTGTCGTTAAATAAAACATTTCCTTCACTTGTAGGCTGTCATTAAATAAAACAATTCCTTCACTTGTAGGCTGTTCACAGTGTGACTCAGCTCATAGAAATCATTCCCGAGGAAGAGAAACGGCAGAGAGTGAGTACTTAACACGTTGAATGTTTCACAATCAAGTAAAGTTTTATTTGCCATCTGTTTTAGCTAGGATGCAACATTTGTAAATAAATTGATTGCACCATTTTAACTGTTTTTTCATTTGAAATACAAGAAAATTAATCCGCTAATTAAGGTTGTGGTAGGTGAGATATGCGACTTAATGTTTCCGATGGCATCCTGTGTTTTACAATTAGATCTGTTACACAGAAACCATAATTACTCGATTATCTGGATTTATTGGCTGACCTTGATTTCGACTAGAGAAGCATGGAGTTCATCATTGATGTACATTTAATTATATTATTTTATCTTTTCAGTTGCTGGAATTTTTAACAGTAGATCTTCAACCCACAGACAAAGCTCTTGTGTTTGTTGGCCGAAAAACAGTGTACGTCTTAATGCTTTTACTCAGCTTTGTATTAGTCAAATATGATTTTAATTATTTGATAACAAAGTCCCTGTCTGCATTATTTATTATTCTGCAAATACCTAACTGACAAATCGGATTGCAATAAAACACCCAACTACAATCAAAGAAGCATTTTTTTCAAGGTTTGAAGTTTTTGGTGATGTTTTCTGGTATAAAAAAAACCCAGTTATATAACTGTGTATTCTGCCAAGAGTTGTTATAGTGATAGATTTGCAGCCATCATCCACAATCACAATTGAAACCATTTAAGATGTCTCAACATTTGGTTGAAATATTTTATTGGCAATGACTTTAGTAACCTCAGTGATTTATTTCATTACTGGTGAAATTGTGATTTAGTATATAGTTATTTGTATATATATATAAAGACAGACAGCATATTGGTAAGAATCAAATAAAAACTTAAATGTTTAATGAAAAATACATGAAAAATATATTTATAAGATTTTTATACAACTTGTTCTTAATTATATATAGTAATCTGATTATAGATGGAAGGAGTAATAATGTTAATAAGACAAATGAAGTCTGTCTTTTAATTTTCAGAGCAGATGACATTTCCAGTGATCTTGCTATGCAAGGTGTAGAGTGTCAGTGTATCCATGGTGACAGGTGAGTGGATTTATCTACCAGATGGTATTATGAATTGGTGAATTTATGGTACTGCAAATTAGCTTCCAAAAATTGTGATCATTTGTACTAATAGAAATATTACTTTAATTTGTTTTCAATATTTTCAAATTATTTTCTTTGACTCGTAAAAGGAATATTTGTCTTACCAGATTTCATCTTTAACTTTTTAAAATTCATTCATTCTTTTTTTCGTTTGTTCATTCATTCACCCATTCATTACTTTTCATTCTGTTGTTAATGGTTACCGTTTAGGGTTTTTTGTGGGGGTTTTATATTTTAAAAAAAATTAATCTGTTTACAGCATTCAAAGTTTTTTAGTTTAGGTCAAATGTGTTGTTATAGAAGAATTGTTTTTCATTTTTGGAGAATTTATCGATTTATAACGGTCACAAATACTAAAAGTAGTTACACTTCTATTTACTTAAAAATACACAACAATTAGTTTGTAACGTCCTTTCCATGACTTGTTTTATCCCATTTGACATCATTTTCTGAGGTTTATCAAAGGATAATATTCAGTTTTTTAGCGACATCAGCCAATCAGAAGTAAATTATATAAAGGCGGAAGGTTTGTAATTATACCTTCATAATATTATAGTTTTCTGGTATACAATTATTACACAATGAGTTTTCCATACACACGTTTTATTTGATATCCAATAGCCAATTAATTTTTCATGCTGGGGTGTTGTTAACGATTTGTGACTTCCGTACACTATCTATGTACTGTGTTTACAGGGAGCAGTGTGATCGTGAAGCCGCCCTGGAAGACTTCAAGACGAGCTCAGTGAGGATTCTGATAGCCACCGATGTAGCGTCCAGGGGCCTCGATGTTAAAGATATCACGTACGTCTTCTGTAAACTAGCACTTTTACACAGCAATTTGTTTAACCAGGACCCCATTCCACGAAACAATCTTATCCCTAAGATTAACTTAAGTGCATAGGGTAGCTATGCACTTACGGTAATCTTAGGGATAAGATCGCTTCGTGGAATGGGGTCCAGGCCTATATTCAGCCAGCTTTGTTTCAATACTTTTAACAAACAACTTTGTCTGGTTCCCAGAGTGGTCATTCAGGTTAATGTGTAGCATGAAAACTGGTCTAGAAAGTGTTCGTGGCAAATGGTTGCATATACCCAAGGAGCCATATTTTCGAAGCCATCTTAGTGCTACGAAATCGTAAAACCATTATCGGTTTTGACGTCACTTCAGCACACGCCATAGTGACGTGATAGCTTACAATGATTTTAAGATTTTGTAGGCTAAGATTGCTTCGAAAATATGGGCCCTGGTTTAATAATTTATTTGTATCAAAGAAATGTTTCTGTGTGTACAGAATAAAATACAAGTAAAGCTATGATAATTTAGGCAAGAGTTGTTAATCTAGGACATATTAATTATATCAGAATATTCTTGCTGGAGGATTACTAGGATTTTATTGCAGAAGTGATTTCAATGTTGTTTTATCTTAATTTAATAGGTCTTTTTATGCATATTATTCTACCTATTATTAGAATGGACTTGTGAAGTAATTTTTTCCATTACAGACATGTGTTTAATTACGACTTCCCAAGAAATATAGAAGAATATGTACACAGAATAGGCAGAACTGGCAGGGCAGGGTAAGTACTCTTCTTTTTTTGTTTTTGTTTTTTTGTTTTCTTCATGCTACAAATTTATCAGATTTCATTACAAAGTATCAAAACTTTGCTCATTTTTTAATATTTATTTTGGGAATTCTAAGGAAGTTAAGAATTGTAATCCTTTTTTTTTATATAAAGAGATCCCAGGGCATTTGATGAATTGAAGTTAGACTGTTCATTATTTGGTTGTCTTTAAATCTCTGTGACAGCACTGCTTTGTTTCTGAATCACTCCTGTCAATCAAAGTTTCACAATGGCACCTTCCCTTCCCAGTATTTATTTAATATTTTAAAACTGTAAAATTAGTAATAATATATTACAAATAAATGTAAAAGTAGTCCAACTTGGCATTTGATAATGAACCTTTATTTGGTTACGTTTTTACAAGAAAAAGTACATTTTTTAAAAACCCAAATACTTCTAAAACAGGGGTTAAACTGTAAAAGAAAGCTACCTAATTATAAATTGTTTTTACTAACCTGCTGTTTTCATACAAGTTTTTTAAATTTATTTAATTCAAAAAATATTATACTGCTTTTATTCAACTAAATGAAGTGGATCAGCAAACAGGCGGTAAGCCTATATAAATGCCTCTCCACGAGATGATGTTATATACTATATAAATTTCAATGAATGACATAAAACATAACATTACAAATATATCATTTCAGCCATTACATACAAACTACAAATACTGGGTTGGGTTTAAACATACAGTATACATATTTGGACCACACCAAGAACTTATACACATAAGTTACACGAGTTACATATTTAAATTGTACATGATTAGAATTTTGATATTATAATAGCAGAGTAGAACATGCATAATTTATAAAGTAAATCACTTTAATGAGATTAATGAAATTATGTACAGATTTTACCATCTTTGGGTTCAATTTGGATGGATAATCCTTGTTTTAATACCAAACCGTTAAAGTGAAAAAACATGATTGGGCGAATATGAAGGACATAAGCAACAAAAGTGGATTGTATCTTCAAAAAGATGGCCACATGCAAGTTGTGATGACTGACATTAGTTGACAATCTGTATTAAAACATGGGCTTTTTCCCCTCTCTTTAAACAGAGATGTGGTACCCATTAAGAAATATGAGCTGAAATGATTCTAAATAAAAGTTGAAACCTTTATACTACACCAAAATAAAGATCATTTATTTTCAGATCAAATCCAATCTACTTTGTGAAAATACATGACTGTATTTGCTAAAAAAAAGAGAGCTGAAATCGGATAAAAAGCTCAAAAATCACATCCTTGTTTAAAACCTTGTCTTTATACTACTTTGCAGGAGGACTGGAATAGCCCTGACTTTGGTAACGAGAGGAGACTGGCGACAGGCACAGAAACTCATTGACATCATGGCTGAAGCTGACCAGGTAACCATAATAAATATATAATTATATATAAATAATGTGTCTGTGTGGTAATGTTTGGCATAGATATCTTCATCCAGTGTGCAGATTTGTGTGGTACTTAAAAACAACTTACACTTATTTTTCTTTGTTGGTAACTGGTTATAAAATGCATTTATCTTATATGTACACATTTTAAAGTTTACTATTTGTCTGTCTTTGATAATAATAAAGAATTGCATATAGTCTTACAGTATAGTATGTATCATTGTATTAATGTGTGAACTTGAATGCAGTATATAGGTAGTACTAGACCAAATAACTTCCGGCTGGGTCAAAGTTCGAGGTGCACCCAACTTTTGATAGAGAAGTGAACACCACAAGTCCTGTGATTGGTTATAAATGTGAGTGTGTTGGTTGTAAAAAATAATAGTTTTATCTGGGTTAAAAAAAAATGCAATTTTATTTCATCTAGTACCAATGTGTCAAGTAGCCTTGTGCTTGAAACATGTATGGGGTACCTGTGAAAAAAAGTACTCGAATTTTGTGCGGAACTAGGGTAGTCATAGACGCTACCCGTTATCTCAGAAACGAGCAGCTTGACCCCCATTTTTTTCTGATTCACTTTAAGTGTAAGGGGTGGTAGTATTTATATCCGTGGTGTTTATGTCGGTTGATACGTTGCAGGTAGGAGTTTTAGCCACATATGTTACTATTGTCGTCTATGGGATTTGATTTGGTAGTATACACCCTATAGCACATATTCAGTGCATAATAAAAAATATTATGATTTTGTCATTTTATTTAATTAAACTATACTGGTTGATTAATTAGCCATCACTCGACCATGCAAGTTCACAATGACCTTGACCTTGACAATAATCTCTGTACATGGCTCTGAATGGAGTTTGAATCAAAGTTAGCACTGAAGAAAAGTTGGTTTTGGCCTATAATTCATACTGTAAAGATTTCAATAATTTCTTTTTACATGGTATTTGACTTGCCATATACAACTGCTCTTAAATATGGTATTATATATAGGCAACCTGAACTAAGAGTTTAATAGCAATTTATTTTTATATTAAAAATAGCATGTGCCAATAGTGGGTTAGTGTCTTTAGTTTTCCATTAACATCGTTAATTTTTTATGTGTGAAATTCTGAAAACTCAGATTTGTAAAGAACTTGATTTTTATTGTAATTTTGACATATTTATAGAATGCTAAGTTATATTTTAGACAAAATAGTAGTTTTATGAAAAAATTTAAATAAATTTGAAGAAAAACTTTACCAAAAACATAATTAAATTTGTTGTCACTATTGTGCCTTCTATTCTTATTTGTGCATAACAATAAGGTTGTTAAACATATACTTAGATCTCCAGATCATTTTTTTCTTCTAAATAATCACTTAGTTAGCTCTCATGAAAAGCATTTTGAGTTTATACTAGATTCAGAACCAATTTTTTCAGATTTGATTATCTGCCTTGGATTAAGTTGATAATTTATTTTATTGTTAAAGCTGTATTACCTAATGTTACTAGCTAAATAAAATGCTGGATTACAGATTGTAGGAATACATCTAATATACATATTGTATTCATCCGGATTAGAAAATAATGCAAGAAAATAGATGTTCGGGTAATTTTGTCATTTAAAAATAGTTTTTTTCAGTAATTAATCAAAAATAAATGTGTGAAAGCTGCATGATAATTCCAGATATCACAACTATTAAAACCTCCAACTACAGTAGGCTATAAATAAAATATAGTCAGGAATACTGGTGGCTGCCAATGGTTTTCATGGTTCATTATGAAAATCAGCATGGCCGATGGATTTGAAATTCCCACACCTGGTAACTTGAAGACACCCACACCCAGCATACAGGATTTCCTCCCAACACTAATGTTCAGGACATTAAGTCATTACTTCATACAGGTACAGTCATGTTTGTGTTTCCTTCCTCAGACAGTGTATTTTTTTTTTTTAATACTGATATTTCTTTGATGTGCCTGTTAAGGTCTTCATAATCTAGGGGTCAATCATGTGCATGTGTTTTATGGAATTCTTTAAAGGGGTAGAGGTACTCTGACTATCTTTGTTGTCTCTATATATATACCTGAGTACACACACCCAACTGAAAGTAAATATCTTCAGGAGTTTTATTTTAAAACATTTTGTTGTTTAATATGACATATTGCATTTGTACAAAACTATATGCAATATATATGTTTTTTGAGGTGTACATTATATTAGGTTGCACTGTAGAAACAACAGTTTCAGTGAGGTTGTCAGTTTATGTCAGAATACACCAGATCCTGGTTGTCATAAAGACACATAGCTGGACACTTTTTGAAAAATGTATGTTATCAGTATAGGTAGTACTAGACCAAATAACTTCCGGCTGGGTCAAAGTTCGAGGTGCACCCAACTTTTGATAGAGAAGTGAACACCACAAGTCCTGTGATTGGTTATAAATGTGAGTGTGTTGGTTGTAAAAAATAATAGTTTTATCTGGGTTAAAAAAAAATGCAATTTTATTTCATCTAGTACCAATGTGTCAAGTAGCCTTGTGCTTGAAACATGTATGGGGTACTTGTAAAAAAAAGTACTCGAATTTTGTGCGGAACTAGGGTAGTCATAGACGCTACCCGTTATCTCAGAAACGAGCAGCTTGACCCCCATTTTTTTCTGATTCACTTTAAGTGTGAGGGGTGGTAGTATTTATATCCGTGGCGTTTATGTCGGTTGATACGTTGCAGGTAGGAGTTTTAGCCACATATGTTACTATTGTCGTCTATGGGATTTGATTTGGTAGTATACACCCTATATAACGTTATATAATATACAGTGCTCTTCCTTTGATAATCCACCTTTGTTTGTGCTGGAGTGTCATTAAACATTCATTCATTCATTTCTATGGGTATTAGCTTAGCTTAATTTTTTATAATAAACATTTTCAGAATATTTTTGACACCCACATACCTGAAGAAATTAATTTTTTTTGCTTTAAAGTTAAATTTATTCAGAATCAACTGGATACATCTCTAACTGATTTATACTAACTGATTAAATAATTTTAATGGTTTA